>NC_137513.1:9805000-9812500 GCF_041902795.1 Electrophorus electricus
CTTGGATGTCAGGTGACTCGACGTTACATGTGGTTAAATTGTCATTTGGCTGTGGTTTGTCTATAATTTAGTATTCTTGTGTTTTTGTTAGTTTAATCACAGATTTATTGTAGTTTCACTGTATTATACAGTGCCTGTATCTGTAGTTTCCCTCCAACCGTAGTTTTACCCTGCTGTCTTTATTTTTGGGATGTTGATTGTAGTTCGACTTTCATTGTATTTTGCATGGCGTGCATTCATACTCTCACTGTAGTTTAATTTAGTTTGCAGTTCTATTTTAGGTTGGCTGTGCGTCTACTGTAGTTTAAGTGCAGCATGATTGTAGTTTGCCCTCAGCTTGAATGTAGTTTGGCTGCTCTGCTGGTCTGGCTGTATTCTACAGTGCATGTGTCTCCAGTGTGTCTAAGCTACTGGAGATACAGCCCTGTTGGAATAACATCCAGAACCTCTTCTCATCTGCACAGCCAAGGATATCTACACACACACCTGTCTAACTGTGTGTGCGTGTGTGTGTGTGTGTGTGTGTGTGTGTGTGTGTGTGTGTGTGTGCGCATAACCATGTGTTTATCCGGTGTCACCCTCATAACACACAACACTACATATCTTTTGGCTTGTTCTTTAGGATCGTTCTGTAGGTGGCCAGACTCTACACACACTACTCTGTGGATTAACATTACAAGTGTATTTATAATCCGCATACACCCTCCTGATTAAACAGTACACTCAAACAGACAATGTATGAATGAAAAGGAATGGGCACTTTCCTGTCTCTCTCGCTGTCTCTCCTTTTCCCTCTATGTGAGGGCCCACCACCCCTCCTACGTTTTTCCACCTGTGGAGATTGAACTCCTACTGCTACACAGGAGAGAGCAGTTGGTGGTGGAGAATTTACATGCACCAGTGGAGATGTTAGCAGACACGGCGGAGTTGTGAACAGTCGAGTGTAATTACACACGCTCTGTTTATGATCTCACACACACATACACACACACACACCAGTCCAGTGTTTAGGTCTTACACCTTGGGTTTCAGTGCTGCTGCTACTGAAACATGTTTTAAGAAATGTGTGTTTAATGTGGTGGGTGGGTGGGGGTTTGTGTGTGAGTATACTGGCACACTTGCATGTGTGTATTATGTTAGCACTAACTCCATTTGGCATTTGTTATGTAAATTAGCAAACAAAGGTTAATCGACCCAGCTGGACCATATAATGGATATCTACACTAAAAAGACGTCAGAGTTAACTCTCTCTCTCTCTCCCTGTGTGCGCAGGCGTGTGTGTGTGAGTGTGAGTGTGTGTGCGTGTGCGTGTGTGTGTGTGTGTGTGTGTGTGTGTCAGTGTGTGTGTGTGTGTGATTGTGTGTGTGTGTGTGTGTGTACACGTGAGTAAATGCACACTTATTCATACACATGTTTGTGTAATTAATTCAGCATCAGAAGCAGTTCAGTCCTTCTTCCGTCACTGTGACTATGTTTTGCTGGCCTCCTCCACACTGCTCCTCTACTTCCTTCACATTTTCTCCCTCTTATGTCTTGTTCCTCTAGGCATTACCTCCTTTCCTCTCTCTCTCTTTCTCACATTGCCAAAAATGCATTAATCCCCCTGCATTCGGGGGGGGGGGGGGAGGGTTTGAAATCTGGCAACATCAGCCTTGGATTTTCAGGCACTACAAAAGTGACCACGCCCACTTTTGCTCTGTGGTCAGATGGTCTTGAGCAAAACAATCACAATTGTAATTTCTTAAATTTTCCATTTTTCAAATGATCCAACCTGACACAATATATTTTAATTATTAATAATAATGATTATTATAATTTTCTTTTAATGGTGTTACTAAAAATCTGTGCATCTGAATAACCAGATAAAATTATTTTGTATACAGTTTTACCCTGTGTACCCATTGCATGGGTACATATGGTCCCATTTGTAAAAAAATGTGGAGAGTTTATTTGCTTGCCAGTGGTTTGCAGTACTTTGCAGAATATTTGCTGAAAAATAATTAGGAATTTTGTTTGTTTTTATGTTGTTTGTTCTTAGTAAAAATATCCCTTGCAGCTTCGATATTTCTTTTAACATGAATGTAAAGTACTGAGCCATTCAAACACTTTGTGATGTTTCCGTGTGCAAAAGCTTTAATTCCATTACTTCAACCATAAGAGTCAGCCAAGTTTAGACCTACCGAGAGAATCCAATCCTGTCAGAACAAGGGCTGAACCTAATTCAGGTATTCTCTCTTTGAGGGAAGGCGATTCATTCCACAGACAAACAGACAGACAGACAGACAGACAGACAGACAGACAGACAGACAGACAGACAGAGAGAGAGAGAGAGAGAGAGAGAGAGAGAGAGAGAGAGAGAGAGAAGCAATTTTAAGAGCTTCATGTGAAATGATGATTAGAACACCAATTCAACTGAAAGGGAGTGCTAAAATACTGAAATGTTTTGGTCTAATTTATTGAATCGCTGGTCACATTAGCTGAATGTGTCACACTTGCACATTCACTGGAATGCCAAAGGCGAGGTCACAAGGTCACATGTAAAATTACAAATGGTGTATGTCAGGGTTGCTGACACAAATTTCACATTTCTGTGATAATTGTATCTAAAATAATGTTTAAAATGTTATTTAACTATTTAGACAGAGAAACCAGGTGACACCTCATTTGTAGTGTCCTGCTTACATAAAAGAAACTGGGATCAGAGAGAGAGAGAGAGAGAGAGAGAGAGAGAGAGAGAGAGAGAGAGAGAGAGAGAGAGAGAGAGAGAGAGAGAGAGAGAGAGAGAGAGAGAGAGCATTGTGCTATTTGAGCTGATCCTAAAGCATCAGTGAGAGATTAAATCCTGTTTCTGAAAGTCATTCCTTATTGTGTGAGCACTAAGATACATAAGAAGATGAATTTAGCAGGGCAGCAATCAACGAGGAGTCCCAAGTCTCTACAAATGTAGAATATGTGATAGAAAAATGAATAAAAGAATTAAAGGTTTCCATGAAGTAACCCTGATTTTAAGATGATAGTTTTATGAGCTAATAAACTTATAATTGCAGTAAAACAGAATGCTAATTCTGGAAAGAAAAAAACAGAAAATATGAGAAAGAAAGAGAGAGAGAGAGATTATTGCCTGAAGGCATGCAGGAGCTTATGAGTTTCATATTAAGTTTGAAGTGTGAATCATGTTTTAATAATGTCAGGATAATAAAGTTCAGAGAGAGAGAGAGAGAGAGAGAGAGAGAGACATCAAGCAAAGGATGAGAGAGAGTGAGTTAATCAGTGATGGTATACCTGCCCTGTCGCCAATGTCTGTGGTGCCCATCTGCCCAGTCAAATGCCCGTCTGGATGCCAGGCGGAAGCTGTATAGCAGAGCCTGTGATTACACCCGGCCTTCAGGACGGGTAAACGATGCTAATCACATAAAGGGGCATATTCACCAGATTATTCTCACATGGAAAAGTATGTTTTAAGCTCTTTGCTGTTTTAACTCTCTCTCTCACTCTTTCTCTCTGTCCCATTGTTCTTTCCTCCAAATATGCAATTTCAGAGAGATCTCTAAAAGCAGTACTACAATATGGATTACAAATCCAGAATCATTTTAAAGGCGCATGTGTTTTAGGTGTGTATATGTATCAATTTGAAGCACCAAACGCTATTGCTAATAGTTGAATTAATGGCTATGGGCTCTCAAGTAGGCAGGTGTAAACCTTTCTACCCTCACTCTTCTGTGTGCGGGGGCCGCATCTCTAGGAGACTGGCTAAGCGGAAACGGCTGACAAAGTCCAAAGGCACCGTGGGAGGAAAAACGCATTCCTGTTGAACACGCCATGCAGTGCGTGCACAGAACAGCTCAAGGCATGGGCAGAGAGATAGAGCAGAGAGATAGAGAGAGAGAGAGAGAGAGAGAGAGAGAGAGAGAGAAAGAGAGAGAGAGAGCGAGCGAGAGAGAGAGAGAGAGTTGAGCGAGAGGGCAGAAACATTAATAATTACACTTAATTAAGTACACACACATGCACATAAACACAAAGACTGTACTACAAATACCCACACATACACATGTTTGTCCTCGTGCTTATTTATTCTGTCATCTATCAATCTATTCATAAAAACATGCCCTCACCTAGTAGGTGTGTGTGAGTGTGTGTTGGATGTCTCTGTCTCTGGATGTCTGAATGTCTGTGTGGTGCAGGTGTGTGTTTGCATGTTCCCTGTACTTAGGAAATACAGACATCTGAAGGTAATCTGTCTCAGAAATGTTCAAATGTTTGAATGTTTTTGAAATGCTTATAACATAGTAATGAATTGCTTATTAAAAGATGAGTGCTGAATTAGAATGTTGTTCACAAGATGGAAAAACAAATACCTTTGGTCAAAAAATACAGGCTGATCACATTACATTTTACAGTGGGGTTTCAAATGGCAACAAGAATATGCAGCATCCACTGTATACTAAAGCTCTTTAAAGTTCTTTATACTTAAAGGGCAACACACTTCTCCAGTATAGTGGCTTTGTACATGGTGTGCCCAGAGAGAATTTGTCACTACTCATATTTGCCCAGAACTGGAATTAGGTCATCCAAATGAAATGGGACGCCCTTTACTCTGCCTTTCTACCTAATGCACAGTTAATCTGCCAACTGCGGCTGGAGAAAATCACGCTGAGCTTTCAGCACCATGGACAGGGTTCTCATCAGGGAAGCAGGAAAATCCTCTGGCAGTGTGCGAGTCAGGGAGGCAGTCTTGACTGCAGCCCACTCAGTCCTTCTGGTTTGTTCCAGAGGGGGCAGCTGTGTTTGTGCACCATGGACCCCGTCCAACATTCCTCACACTTAAGACCTGTCAAGAAGAATCCAAATGTTCTCCCGCTCCCAGAGAAATTCACATTTAGAGCGTGGATTGCTTTTCTGTGGCTGGACTTTAATTTTTTGTAAGGAAGGAAGGAGTATGATGCGTGATGTTTTCTTTCTTGCTAGCCTGAAGCATGCTCAAGAAATTGTGTGTGTGTGTGTGTGTGTGTGTCTCTCTGAAGATGTATGTTCTAGAACTGATGACCAGGAGTGTTTGAAGCCCTAGGGAGGTTATCCTTACCCCAGGATGTCATTAACCCAGTAGAAGTTGTTTTTATCATGCATTACTTTATAAAGGTCTATTACAGCTCTCAGGATTTGTGTGCATGGATGTGTGTGTGTATGTGTGTGCGCTCCACAACTTGAACCCCTGAGGATCTCACAAGTACAGTGCTTAGTGCAGTGCGTATTTATGCTCGCACGGGTGCTTGTGTGTGTATGTGTGTGTGTACATTTTTACATGTTACCGCATCTTCTAGGATATAAACAAAAGGGGACAGGGAACCTCTGAAGTGTTTCCTTCTCTAGTTCTCTTCCTCTCTCTCTCTCTCTCTCTCTCTCTCTCTCTCTATATATATATATATATATATATATATATATATATATATATATATCTGCCTCTTACTCACTCTTTGATTTACTTGTATTTGTGCCTGTAAGCAGCTTAATTGACCCCTTAGACATGGATATTAATCGCACTTGAGACATGTGACATTTGAAGCACATGCATGTTCCTAATATCACACACACACACACACACACACACACACACACACACACACACACACACACACACACACATACACACACACAGAGACACCATATGAACTGAAAATGACATCTCTAATCCTGTTTCTGCCCGTGTGTGTGTGTGTGTGTAACAGAGTGATAGACTGCAGTGTTCGTACCTGCTGTCTGACACATTAGCGTCACTTTTTACAAATTTTATATTTGCTGTCAATCTTTATTCATTGATAAGGAAACAGTGGAAAACAGCACATTTCAAATAACCTAAAAGACAAAAACTCACCTAAAAGACAAAAACTATAAATGTAAATATACATTAAGGAGCAAAGAGGTACTCATATCCAGGAATTAATGTATAGTCTTTCCTCCTAAATAGATAGTGAGGAGTTCTGATCTCTTAGTCTAAACATGCTTTTGAATAACTGAACTTGTTCACTAACTAATGTTATGAGTTCACTTTGTTTAACATATCAGTGAATTTTGTGTTTTGGGTGTTAATTAATTTTATATGGAGCTTCTCGGTTCACACTGACATTTGAGCCATTTTTAAAATCTTGTATAGTTGGTTTATGTCTTTGTTCCATTACAGTCAGAAAAAAAACTGCAGTTTGGGGAATTTTTATCATCCTCTGGTAGGTCACATTTACTTGCTGGTTTGATTCACTCCAACTGGGTTTTAATAGTTGGGATGTTTCTGTGTTCCTGGAGAAGTTTCAGACTTCTCATTCTGGGTAGTGCACCTTTTGGCAATTATAGACGGTTTCTCTCAGTCTCTCTGCCTCTCTTTCTCAAGATGCCTATTATATACACAGTATCCTACTAAATGTAATACATGCACACTGCAGTGCTCCCTTCATTGGCTTCCAGTAGCTGTGTGCATCAGATTTAAAACCTTGATGCTTGCCTTCAAAGCCAAAAGTGGATCAGCCCCTCCATGCATGATGTCAGTGGTCCAAGCCTGAGTACTTTGAGTACTTTGAACCTCAAGTACGGCTCGGCTTGAAACACCAAGTTTCAGGTCTCATGGAAGACAAGCATCGAGACTATTCTCTGTCCTGGCTGCTAGAGGGTGGAATGAACTTACGCTTGCTGTCCGGACAGCAGAGTCGCTTTTAGTCTTCAAACGCAGACTGTAGACCCATCTATTTGTGGATTATTTAAATGACCACTGACCTTGCTCCTATGTTGACTAACTGAAACTAGTACTTATTGTAGGGTATTGTTTATTACACTGATGTTGACTGCTCCTATGCTGACCAATTCTAGTACTTAATGTTTATTGCACTGATTGTTGTCTGTTATAGAGCTTATCAGCTGTGTTTCAACAGTTTTCTAGTTCAATGGTATATTGGCCTCCAACCTACTGTACTGGCTAGGATATATTTTATGAGTAAATGACAAAGCACTTTTGTAAGTCTCTCTGGATAAGAGCATCTGCTAAATGTAAATGTAAATCTCACGCACTTACAGTACAGGCACATAAGTGCGGTTTTGGACCTAGCCGCTATCTCTCTCTCTCTCTCTCTCTCTCTCTCTCTCTCTCTCTCTCTCTCTCTCTCTCTCACGTCGCACTCTCCACTCACTTCCCCCTGTCTACTGCCCCCTACGGGGAGATGTTAGGGTTGTGCTCTCATGGCACTGCTTGCTGGCTTAGATCTCAGTGGTTTGCCTTCTGGCTTCCCACAAGCCCTCAAATCATCTGATAAAAGTTGCAAGTAAGGTTTGAATAAATGTCAAACTTCCAAAGCAACCTTAAGCACTAATATTTTTGAGCTTTCACAATAACTGCATGTGTAGCCATCGTGATCAAAATTAATTTATTCCCTCAGATCAGATTTTCACGTTCAGACAATGACACGATTCCTGTTCAGCAAATGAATGTAGGTGTCCAGTCACACACGATGCTTGATTTGG
>NC_137513.1:9817500-9830000 GCF_041902795.1 Electrophorus electricus
AGCTATCAAAGTTAGACTGATTTATACAGCATTCTTTAAAACAGCCTTTTTCTCAAAGCAGCTTTACACATGTCCGAGTCAAAGCCCCCAGTGAACAAGACGAGGGCAAGTGGCAAGGACAGTCTCCCTAGAGCTTGAGGAAGAAACCTTGAGAGGAACCAAGACTCCTCTGACCAACAACGTATATAAACAATATAACCAACAATATAAACAACAAGGAGCAGAATAAGTAGTGAGAGATAATAATAATAATAATAATGAAGAAGAAATAAGCAATGAGTATCCTGGTTTTCTAGAAGTCTTTGTCTGTGTTTGGCAGTGTACGTGTGTCTGAAACCCACTTGGACGAGAACTGTGAAGGGCAACCGAGAATAGTGATCAATAATGTGCAAGAATGGATGTAGCTATGGCTGCACAGCTTAAAGGATAGAGCCTGAAGGAAACACAGGCATGAGGGCACCCTGGAACATCAGCACTCCCCTCCTCTCAGTCAACAAACCTGAGTGACAAAAAATAGGTGAAGTGACAGCATCACAACATCCCAGTTTCCATAACACTCAAAGCCCATGAATCCCCAGATCTACACCTTTACCTAAGCATGGGAAGTGTTTAATCAAATGCCTGACTGCACAGATAGGTTCTCTGCCAAGCCATAAATATTGAGACTGTGTCTCGAACATTGACAGGAAGGTTATTCCATAGTGTGGGAGCATTATAGGGAAAGTCTCAGCCCCTTGTCGTAGATTTGCGTATTCCTGTTACTAGTAATGAGCCTGCACCTTTTGATCTAAGCAGCTGCGGAGGGTCGTAATGCTCTAGGAGTTCGCAGCAAGACCATTCAGTGCTTTGTAGGTCATTAGAAGTATTTATAAGCAACACGAAATTTTATTGGGAGCCAATGTAATGTCACTAAGATAGGAGTAATGTGATCAAGCTTTCTAGTAAGAACTCTGGCATTTTGGACTAGTTGGAGCTTGTTTGGGCATTTAGTGGTACAGCCACAGAGTAAAGAATTAATCTACAGTAGTCCAATCTTGAAGTGATAAATGCATGGACTAGCTTTTCTGCATCACGTACAGATAGTATGTTCCTTTGCAGTGTTCCTGATGTGGAGAAATGCTCTCCTACAAATATTAGCTATATGAGCTTTGAATGAGAGACTGGTATCCATAATGACACCAAGATCTTTAACTGTTAGAGAAGAGTAAAACCAGAATCAAGGCAGACGAGACAAAGCTTTTAGTTAGCGGTTAGCTTGCTTAGCTAGCTAGCTAGCCAACTGACAGCAAATCGATATTTTCTGCATGAAATGGCCACAATGGCAGAACTCTGTTCAGATATAATATTTAGTTTAGTTTGAGTCATGAACGTATGCTTGCAAGCTACCTGGGTCAGAAGTGGACAGAGGACAGGTAGCTAACATAGCTAGCATTAACTAACTTGCTAATATTATTTAGCTAGGAAGCTAATGTAATGCTATCTTATTGGTTAATGCGTTTTACGGAAATATCATTTTGTTTTAAATTGCTTAGGTGTTATTATCAAGTGGTGAACTGAAGATCCCCCCCCCATTCATTACTGATGAGTGACTGGTCAAATGTTGGTCATTCATTAGCTAAGCAAGGTCTAGTTAAACGGCTTAGTAAAATCCAAAATGATGACACGTATTTGCTCAGTAGATTTTACCTACCCCCTGCTTTATACAGCAAACATCAGTTTAAAAAACTTTTTTTTTTTTTTTTTTTTTTTTAGCATTCCTCATTCACAGAATCTAACATTATGAGTTGGTAAAAATGACAAAGTGATTAATCAACCACACTGTTTTTTTCTGTTTGCACCAGCATATCAAAGTTCAAGTTCAAAGTTCAAAGAGGTTTTATTGTCATTTCAGGTATATACAAGTACACAACAAAAACGAGACAATGTTCCTCCAGGACCATGGTGCAACACAAAACAACAGTGCAACAGACAACATGCTACACAAGTGCAAACAGTCCAATATAGTGCAAAAATTACATTAAATAAACAATATTTAAACAATAATAAATACAGGACAGGACAAATACAAAATGAGTAGACAGTGCAATTATTTAGTCCAGTACACAGTACTGGGCATATGTAAAGCGAGTTGTGCATAGGAATCAGTGACATGCTACCCTGAACATAGCAGTCACCAGTAGCAGCCAGAACAGTTCAGGGTACAGTGCTGGTTTAGTACAGTACTCTAGCAGCAAGTAGGATAATGTGCAAGACTGCAACAGGAGTGCATAGTTTATTTGTGTGAGGTTTGACTTCAGCACTAGTCCGATGCAAAACAATGTGTAAATGTGTGTATAGATATGTATGTATGTACGTGTATGTGTGTGTGTGTGTGTGTGTGTGTGTGAGAGACTGTGTATAAGCATGTATAAAAGTGCCCATTTTGGATTCTGAATTGGAATTGGAGTTAGCCAGAGTTCAGGAGTCTAATGGCTTCTGGGAAGAGGCTGTTGCACAGTCTGGAGGTGCAGGACTGGATGCTGCGGTACCTTCTTCCAGATGGCAAAAGGGTGAACAGTTCATGTGAGGGGTGTGTGGGGTCTTTCACAATTTTGGTGGCTTTCCGGATGTAGCGTGTTATGTAGATGTTTGTGATGGAGGGAAGAGAGACCCCAATGATCTTCTCAGCTGTTCTCACTATTCTCTGGAGGGTCTTGCGGTCAAAGGCGGTGCAGTTCCCAAACCAGGTAATAATGCAGCTGCTCAAGATGCTCTCTACAAAACCTCTGTAGAAGGTAGTGAGGATGGGTGATGGGAGATGGGCTTCCCTCAGCTTCCGAAGGAAGTAAAGACGTTACTGGGCTCTCTTGGTGATGGAACTGGTGTTCAGGGTCCAGGTGAGGTTCTCCGCTATGTGAACACCAAGGAACTTGATGTTCTTGACGATCTCCACTGAGGAGCCGTTGATGGCAAGCGGGGAGTGATCTCGCCTTGCTCTCCTGAAGTCAACAACCATTTCTTTTGTCTTGTCAACATTCAGATACAGGTTGTTGACCTTACACCAGCTCACCAGTTCTCGCACCTCCTCCCTGTATGCTGACTCGTTGTCTTTGTTGATGAGACCCACCACGATCGTGTCATCAGCGAACTTGATGATGTGATTTGAACTGTGCATCGCTGCACAGTCATGAGTCAGCAGTGTGAATAGCAGAGGGCTGAGTACGCTGCCCTGGGGAGCACCAGTACTTAGTGTGGTGGTGTTGGAAGTGCTGCTCCCAATCCAGACTGACTGAGGTCTACCAGTCAAGAAATCCAGGATCCAGTTGCAGAGGGAGGTGGTCAAGCCCAGTAAGCTAAACTTTCCAATCAGATGCTGAGGAACAATGGTGTTGAATGCTGAACTGAAGTCTATGAACAGCATTCTTACGTAGGTGTCCTTTTCATCCAGATGTGTGAGTGCCAGATGAAGTGTGGTAGAGATGGCATCATCTGTAGAGCAGTTGGAGTGGTACGCGAACTGCAGAGGGTCCAGAGAAGGGGGAAGCTGGGTCTTGATGTGTCTCATGACGAGTCTCTCGAAGCACTTCATGATGACGGATGTGAGTGCAATGGGACGGTAGTCGTTGAGACACGACACCGTGGGCTTCTTAGGCACGGGGATGATGGTGGTGGTCTTGAAGCATGTTGGGACCGCAGCGCAGCTCAGAGAGATATTGAAGATGTCTGTCAGGACATCAGCAAGCTGGTCAGCACATTCTCTGAGCACACGACCCAGGATGTTGTCTGGTCCAGCAGCTTTCTGTGGGTTAACTCCACGCAGAGTACGCCTCACATCAGCCATCGTCAGGCACAGCACCTGGTCATTTTGCGGAGGGATGGACTTTTCTGCTATCTTCCTTCATTGCCAGAACATTTCTGATCCACGATCAGAGGGAATCCAACAAAGCACCTCTGGGATGTAGTACAATTGCTAATTTGCAGCATGACCATTCAGTTGATAAATTTGCAGCGTTTGCACGCTGTCATCATGTCAGCATTGACCAGAGTCTACCAACACCTTTCCTACACCTGCACTGTACGCAGCAGGCAGACGTTGAGGATACTTTCAGAAGGCTCCTCCTTGACATAATGCTGAGGAAGGGTAGGATAATAGCAGATACCATCTGATGCCATTCTCTTTGAATACTTTCAGATCCATTTGCAACTTGGGCAAAAAAATTCCAGTTAATTCCAGTGAGGGAGGGAAAGACAGAGAGAGGAAGAAATTGACAGAGGGAGAAAGCTCGAGAAAAATGTTTTAATTTGGGCTTATTTCTTACACACACACACTTGCACTTACACACACATTCTGACAGCCGCAGGCCGTGGTGTTCTGTAAGTACCGGAATAGTTCGCAGGGTGCCTAATTGGGGATGCACTGTCCTGTTGCCACGGCGATTAACAAAGCCTGAGGCATGGCAAGGGTGGTTTGCGTCTGATTAACCTCATGTAGGTTGGAAGACATTCAGAGTCCATACACATGCACACACTACGCCTCACAAATCTGCTGATTTGTACACAACCATTTATAGAAAGTGGTCATGTTTACTGACCACAATGGCGAGAGGCCAGAGGTAGACAGAAGGGGATTTAGGCTAGCACACAGAGAGTGTAGTTATAGTGGAGTATATATGTGTAATCAGGCTGATTACAGATGTATTAAGATGATTTCTGAATAATGATTTTTACTGAGTAAAATGAATGAGCAAAATTAATCTCTTTCTTTCTCTAGTAGGAAGGCAGCTTCTCATTCTCAAACCACTTCATTTCTAGGACAGCTAGTCAATTACCAACATCATTTCTAGGAGCAATATCCATTAGTATTAGCTGCATATTAGATAATTGATGCATTAGACCTTTAGGTGTGTTTTTTTTTTTTTTTTTTTTTTTTTAATGAAGGTACATTTTTGTTCTAGAACAAATGTGTAGCTCAGAAGACAGAGAGGAGACAGAGAATGGAATATTAAGTGTATGAGAATTATAAGGATAATGAAAAGTGAATATGTTTTATTTGGAAAAGTAGCTCTAACACACAGATCTAGTACTCAACTATTGAATCAATTAACTGTACCAACTTTATGTTAAAAGGTGAAATGGTTAATTCATTTAAAGGACTCTATAGCATTCACCATTACCATTACCATACAGACTCACCATTACCATTTAAATGTACATAAACGTAAGCCCATGAGATATGGTCTTTTGTTCTTCCCACCTGGATGGTGCTTGGATCCCTGTTTTCCAAAAGCTTCTAATACCTCTTCAGTATGTAGAAGTGTTATCAAACTATAACATTTTACTGTTCACGTTTCCTCAACTTAATGTTTTAGTAAAACTAATGAAGATTATGAAAATTAAATAAACTGAACATTTTTAAAAGTTGGATTTCTGTACCACTGTACCATCATTAAACTACAATACTTGCCATCATAAATTTTAGCAAGTGTTATAGTTTAATGATGGTAAAGTGGTATAGAAATCCAACTTTTAAAAATGTTCAGTTTATTTAATTTTTATACTATAAGACGTTATGCTAAATTTATGTTTTCCAAATAGACAAAGCAGCTGTTCTTTTAAGCAATATTTATGATTTTACATAAGGGCATTTGATTAAAACGTTTGATATAACAAATAAATCACAAAAACAGTAATCACATAACATTTGTGAGAAATTCAATATGCTGTTAAGCATGGAAACTATTTTGATGTTTGGTACTTTTTACCAGATTATTTACTAATGCAGATGCTTTCAAATATGTGAAAATCACAATTCTCCTTTTAATACACACACACACACACACACACACACACATATATATATATATATATATATATATATATATATATAAAGAGTAACCCCCCCCCCCCCCCTTTTTTTTTAAAGTTTATGTCCTTTTTACTAATGGCTATGGTTTCTTTTATGTGTTAGCTCAGAATTTCATCCAAATAAATATCCAGTCAAAAAACAAAACAAAACTGTAGAAGGGTACTGTAAGGGTGCTTTGAGTGTAGGGATGATGTCTTTATCAAGTGTTTTACTGCAGTTGCTCTAATACAGATCTAGTAGCTGACTTTTTGGCCAGCTGACATCTGGCCTTAGCAGTTTGGAACAGGTGGATGGAGTTCGTAGGTGTGCCATGTTCCTTTAGAAGGTGCTGTATGTTATACTGTAGCAGATGCGCAGGTTTGGGAGAAGCCGGATTTTTAAGGGCACAGGAGCAGAGGAGAAATTGATGAGCTCCCATAGAAGCAGCTCAGAACTTGGCCGAATATCGACCTCGGGCTTTATTTAGGAGGTGTTTGGACTTTGCAAGCATCTCCCTGTAGTGCCTGAGGGTGATGTAATTGGGATGTCTTATGGATAAAAAACTTCATGCTAGAAAGCGTCAGCCTCTCTTTCTGGGCGTTAGCACTCAGTAGTCCTGCGTGTTAACGCCTACTGTGCGCCTCCGTGTCTGGTCCAGCCAAGCTCCTGTCGCCTGGTGCAGTTTGAATCACCATGGCTTGATTGCTGAAAGCGCTTGATGTTCTGAGGATATTCAGAGGTAGTTCCAGGTGTCAGTGGAATATCAGTGGGGGTGTTGGGATCATTTTAAAGTGGCGCTATATGTCATTCCAGAATGGTTCAGGCTGTGCAAGATTTGTCAGTGTGAATGGGATTCACGATTCAAATAGAACACGATTCATGCTTTAGATGCACTGTGATTCATTTTCAACAGGGAGCGTGAAGGCCAATAACACACTCGTGGGGGGGGGAGTAAATTTCATCTAAAGCAAATTTCTTCAAAGCGTTTCCTCTAAACCAGCAGTGAGGCTGGAATATCTCAAACTTACATGCTTTACCTTGCTGTGTCAAGAGGGTGGGAATTGATGAAGATGAAGCAGTTTTATGCCCACAGCAAACTGGAATCAGCGTGGAAACTGTCGGACAGTATTGTGTTTGTCCATGCGGCTCAGATCTTGGCTGTGTCGTCGTGGCGATTCAGATGGATAGAATGGCAGACAGGCATGTGAAGCACGTACACTCCTGCCCGAGTGGGAAGGAATTATAGCAGTTTGTTTGTGCAAAAAAAGTCCAGCTGATACAACCTTGAGTAATTTGCAGAGGCCTAGGAGTAAGCAGGTTTGGATTAGGAGTGTGTTTACAGGAAGATTAGGGAATTTGGGAGTTTGGGATGGCTACACTCAACTGGGTCTAAATGGGGACTCCAACTCAGTTTGGAGCTTCTGGAAGTACATGATAATTATTAATAAAGAAATCAGGCACACACATGCGTACACAGACGTGCGAGCACACACACACACACACACAAATGCACACATGCGCGCACACTCTCTCTTTTTCAACTTTAAATAGTTTTTAAATCCAAAAATCCAAAAAAAGTCATAGGAGAGAGAGAGAGAAGGAGTGCAGAAGTGTACATTTATGCTTACCTGCATTTACACTTACTTAACAGGTATGTACCTGTATGTGCGTGTCTTTCAGGAGAGTGTATTCGTGTACTTGTTGGAGGCGGAGTGTCGGATGCGATGCGAGGATCCACCTCACGAGCTCTGTGCAGATGGCAAGCTCAGGTAAGGGGTGTAGTCGGAGCCTTCCACCTATAGTGCACTCATAACACCAGCCTCCAGAGACTACTAAGATGATTGTTAGACTGGAGTGTGTGGAGGAGTGTAAGTGTGTGTGTGCCGGGGTGCATGTAAGGGTGGCTACTCTGAGTGTGTCTAAAGGTGACTGAAAGGCTGTGTCCAAACCAGGTTTTATATCTGCTTTGTGTGTGTGTGTGTGTGTGTGTGTGTCCCTCCCCTTCAGAGCCAGACATGTTCTTCAGATGTGCTGTTAAAAGCCCTCTAGAGTCTGCAGTCCTTTGCTGTTGTAATCAGTGTAAAGTTCCACAATTTATATGTTGTATTTTAATACATTTAATATCTGTTGTATTTTTATTATCACTGGAGACATACGCACATGCACACGCATATGCTTTTAGTGATATCTCACACACGAGCACGCACGCTTTTAGTGATATCTCACACACGTGCACATACGCACGCTTTTAGTGATATCACACACGTGCACACACGCACGCTTTTAGTGATATCTCACACACGCACGCTTTTAGTGATATCTCACACACGTGCACACACGCACGCTTTTAGTGATATCTCACACACGTGCACACACGCACGCTTTTAGTGATATCTCACACACGTGCACACACACGCTTTTAGTGATATCTCACACACGTGCACACACGCATGCTTTTAGTGATATCTCACACACGTGCACACACGCACGCTTTTAGTGATATCTCACATACGTGCACACACGCACGCTTTTAGTGATATCTCGCACACGCACGCTTTTAGTGATATCACACGTGCACACACGCACGCTTTTAGTGATATCTCACACACGTGCACACACGCACGCTTTTAGTGATATCTCACACACCTGCACACACGCACACTTTTAGTGATATCTCACACACGTGCACACACGCATGCTTTTAGTGATCTCACACACGCGCACACGCACGCTTTTAGTGATATCACACACGTGCACACACGCACGCTTTTAGTGATATCTCACACACGTGCACACACGCATGCTTTTAGTGATATCTCACACATGTGCACACATGCATGCTTTTAGTGATATCTCACACACGTGCACACACGCACACTTTTAGTGATATCTCACACACGTGCACACACGAATGCTTTTAGTGATATCTCACACATGTGCACACGCATGCTTTTAGTGATATCTCACACGTGCACACACGCACACTTTTAGTGATATCTCACACACGTGCACACACGCATGCTTTTAGTGATATCTCACACGTGCACACACGCATGCTTTTAGTGATATCTCAGACACGAGCACACACGCATGCTTTTAGTGATATCTCACACATGTGCACACACGCATGCTTTTAGTGATATCTCAGACACGAGCACACACGCATGCTTTTAGTGATATCTCAGACACGAGCACACACGCATGCTTTTAGTGATATCTCACACATGTGCACACACGCATGCTTTTAGTGATATCTCACACACGTGCACACACGCATGCTTTTAGTGATATCTCACACATGTGCACACACGCACGCTTTTAGTGATATCTCACACATGTGCACACACGCACGCTTTTAGTGATATCTCAGACACGAGCACACACACTTCTACCTCTCCTCTCATTTTGGCTTTTATTTACGACTTCAATTTCCAACCCTTTTATCTTCTCCTTTCTACTCCGTCCGCTCTCACTCCTTTCTCTGTTTCACTGCAGTCATGTGTGTGTGTGTATGTGTGTGAGTGTGTGTGCACGTGTGTGTGTGTGTACATGCTCACATACTTAGCAAAATTCAGCAACAGATGACTTATCAATATATCTTTTATTATCCCTCCTTGGATTTCCTGTGCGCGTGTGTCCAATGAACTGAAGCAGAATACTGTCTGAATATTTGGTTCTGTGTGTGTGTGTGTTTTACATGTTATTTCTTTCTTCTTATTTGCTATTCTTTTCCTCTGGCTTGTTTATATCCGTACCTGGGAGAGCCTCCTTTCCATTGTGCAAAAGCGTAAAATTTGAAGCCAAAACAAGTGCCTTTTGTCTCATTTAGCCTCTGCTTTCATCAGGGAAATTTCCCTAGGATCTGTTCCCATGACTCCCACATCTGACCTAATGATTAATAGTTCCTAGTCCCCATAGCCCAGTTCATCTGGTTTGTCAATCTGCCACTGGGATGAAATATTTCAGGAACTGTTGTTTTTTTGCCCCTCAGTCTGGTGTGCTACACAGTACCAGCAATACCAATTTCTTCTTCTAATTCAATATGACTTATACAGTTAAAAGAAAACAAATTGTCACTCCAGTAAAACCGGAATGAGCCAAACGGCATTCTTGTCGGCGATGACTCTACGGCCGTCCCTCTCGGCCGCGCGTCATTCCGACCCGCGCGTCATTCCGACCCGCGCTTCGCCGACACTGCTCCTCGGAGAGCTGGCGGGAGTCGAGAGGTGATGTCGCCCCTCGTTCTGTGTGCTCTGATACGCTGGCTGATGGACAGGCAGGTCCCTCTGTGATAAATGTCAGACATGTGCGATAGAAGCCCTCTGGTGGCTGCGCTGTTTGGCAACGCCGCGCGGATCAGATAGCCGGCTCCATGTTTGAGCTGCTTCACGTTCTGTGGACTGACACGTCTGGGCTTTTTGTGTCCTCGGAAATCTTTCTCAGAATCGACTTTAAAAGTGAAATTGCATCCAAGGCTGTTTTCTAACTGTTAATCCTACTCCCAGATTTGTTTTACTCCTTTAATTGACAGACAGTCAAGTTTTTGTGGGTGTTATTTCTCACAGCGGACTTCCTCAGTGTGCTGCACAGTAAAAATGTTTTATCAAAATAATTTGTAAACGGAGGCTGATGAATTTGTCTTTCATTCAGCTTGAGTTGGAATTTAAGGATAAATGTGGTTCTTGCGTCATTGTTGTCTATATGTATGTGGGATGGTGCTATGGAGAGCATGAGAATAATCTTTACAGCAGTGAATATAGCAGTGTTATAGCGGATTTTATAGCACAGTTATAGCAGTGTCAGAGCACTGTTATAGCAGTATTGGAACCATGTTATAGCAGTGTCTACACTTTTACTTCATCCTGTGTGTGTGCGCGCGCGCGCGCGTTTGCATGCACATGTGGTCCTCGGCTGCATTAGAATTACGACCTGTGAAGCAGTTAGACAGTAAGTCCTATTCCGTTTCAGCACACTCTGGGCCCTCAATTAAATTTTCCTTTGCCTTGCCTCTTCCCAAGTCTACTGTGATCAGAAACGCTCCAGCCAGGACATGCCTTTCCCAAATCGACTTTCCAGAGCAGAAATAACGTGGGATCCCTCCACATTTAAAGCCTGTCATAGGTTAGGTGTTTTTAAATATTGTCATTCACAGTCTGAAGACCCACCTCCATATCTTTCTAACCCCCCCCCCCAATGAATTACCCAGAAGCACCTGCATGCTCCACTTAAACCATCCCTAAAGCCAATTGATTTTTTTATTCTCACAGTTGCCCAGGGAGACCACTGCAGTCATTCCAGTGTAAAATAGTTGCTATGGGAAGCATTCTACAACATACGCCATTTCATGGATGTCCTTGAAGAGCAAGCTGAGATTGAGTGAGGTTCCAGTGTCGAGAGATGCATAGCGATGCATTTATTTATTTAGAAATTTATACACCAACAGATCAATTTATTTGGGACACATACTCTACAGCTGCACCCAGTGGGCTGGAATATATTGTGCAGTCAATTCAAATTCATCACTCCAAACTTCAGTACAGTAATTGCAATCTGCATTCAGCTGACTGACTGGAATCGATTCCTAAACTCAATGTACGATGTGTCAACCTGTACTGCTGTCTTTCCTGAGTCACTTGGTTTTGACCAAAGCATTTTGAGTGTTAGCTTGATGCTGTTATTTTACACTCGTAGCATATGCAAATAACTAAGTACTCTTTACAACACAGCCTAGTGATGAAGGTAGTGGGAAGCAACCCCACCCAGGTCTAGAACCCAGATCCTACAGGCAATAAACACGTGTCCAGGACACCAGACTAACAAGCCAGCTCACCTGTCTGTTTTTTGTTTGTTTGTTTGTTTTTAAATAGGTGATTCCTGAAAGACAAAAGAAGGCACGTTAGCATCAGAACAAACAGGCCTCAGAGAGTGCAGTTGGTGTGCCTACGAGTGTATATATATATATATATATATATATATATATATGTGTGTGTGTGTGTGTGTGTGTGTGTGTATTATTTTATATAAATACTGTGTATGTATGTGTGTGTGTGTGTGTGTGTGTGTGTGTGTGTGTATGTGTATGTATATGTAAGTATATATATATATATATATATATATATATATATATATACACACATACACACACACACACACACACACACACACACACACAGAGTCCCCTGGATGTGGAGTTCTTTTCCTTAAGGTTAGCTTCACTGCTGCCATGGCAACATCAAGATGCAAATCGTTTTGAATAAAAGCGTCTGCCAAGTGAAAGGAATGGGACTGGAAATGGCATTAAAATGAAGTCGTTTTAGTGAGCACCATCTCTGCCACATCCACACGGAAAGTGATGGGAAGTCTGGTTTGGGCCAAGATGGTGTATAGCGTGGGGCATTAGAAACTGACCACATCTGGGGTCACTGATCTGACCCTTGCCTTAATCTTCATTGTGTTTGACTGTTCAGTAAAATCACTGCTGTCCCTTCCATAAAAGCGGTGCTGTGTTATGTGTCTGCCATAACAATAGACAGACACCAATACACATTTCTTGACTTTTGGAAGCATGAAGACTGGCTTAATGTGCCACTTATTCAAATTCCTTGTTAAAAGTGGATTTACTAATCTCACTTTTGAAGGAATGTGCTCGATCTCCCTTCAGTTAGACTGGTGTAAT
>NC_137513.1:9840000-9852500 GCF_041902795.1 Electrophorus electricus
AAGCGATCTCAACAATAAAACTGAGATCGCGCACAAATTATATTTTCAATGATCTGTAATTTAATTTGGTTAGTAATTAAAGTGTCACGGGTGAAGAACATGCAGACAAAGAGAAAGAAAGAGAAGTGAACGCGAGCCTCCAACTGAAGCATTTAATTAAATGAATGCAACCGAAACTGAACATAAAAGCACACTAATGTGAACAAAAGAGCATCGTAACATCGATGACCGACATCGCGCATACGAACTAAACAGGTTTAAATAACAAAACAAAATCACATCATAACCCCCAGGTGGTGTGGCTACTGATGTCCAACACACACTCAGGGAGGCGTGGACAAACATAAAAAAAGACATTTGACAAGGCAAACAAGGGAATAATATTTATGGCATTTAGCTGACACTTTTATCCAAACTTAAGGTTAAGGGCTCTGACGCTTTAAATGCTGCAGTTCCCGGTGTGTCAAAAAAGACGTGCGAGGGTAAACCCAGGTGAGCTAGTTTTGGTGTGTGTAACGCATGTCATGCAGTTAACACTACGGATGTAAGACATTTCCATTTCAACCTGTCACCATTCCCGCCAGCAAAATGGCTCCAGCCGTTCAGGGGCTCATCCCAGATGCAGCGCAACAATTCCGGCGTGCCAAAGCATTCTCTGAGTTTTCTGATTAAATATTCTCTGCCCTTAAACTCCTGGCACACCTGCGTTCCAGCGGGCGGCGGGAGACGCGGGATTCCTTGATGCTCCGTGCTGGAGCAAAAAATTAGCAAATACGCAGTGAGGCCGCAATGAGGGATCACAGCCCACAGCACGAAAGTCCTGGGTCAAAGCACGCAGAGACAGACTCACACACATCCTCTGACTCTGCCTGTCTTGCCTTGTGTGTGTGTGCCATACACACACACATTCTGTCGGTGTAGGATTCAAGAGAACAAATCTCAAAGTATTTAAAATATATGTATAGCGTTAGAGTCTTATATGAAGCATTCAGGAAACTTTCATTTAAGACAACGAGAACAGAAACATACTTTGTTCAAAACTAGCCAACATGGCTCTTCATTCCTAGGTCAGAATTGCCTAATATTCCAATGAGATTGCATGATTGACAGCCTGCTCGAGCACAACTGCATGCAATGGGGGGGAGAATGTAGCATGTGTAGCCAGGAACCTACCCATGATTAAACAGATGCAAATCATTCGGAAGTTGAGGTGGCAGGTAAACCACAGACGGAATGGTGAGTTTGTATGTCCCCTGTCAGGCCACAAAGGAAACTCCAGGGTTAGACACACATGGGTAGCTGAGTGAATAGTTGCATAGAACTCGCTGAACAAAATTGACTCCCTCCCTACAGTCAATGCAATGAGTCAATGCTGTGAGTTTTCCTATAGTTAATTCTGATCTAACGCCTGATCGTATAAGATGCAGTCTTGATGTCAGCGGGACGCCATGATTTGTGTGAGACCGTATGATCTATAAAATCAAAGTTATGTCTTCATAGAATCTGTCGCTTCAAGACAGACCGATAAATCATGTTGATCCATGAGTGCCAGCATTAAAGCCACCGTTTCAGTTTGACAAAATGCCAAAACGCAAAGATACAAATTATATTGGAAATCTGTCAAAGGCATGCACTCGCTAGCTGGGTCTCTCAGATTCACTGTGTGTGTAGGAGGGGCTTGCTGACTGCTGACAGGAAAGCTTATGTAAGGTTTACCCAACGTAATACCCATTTTCCCTCCGAAGGGGAGATGTTCTGGTGAAATAAGTGAGGCATCTGGTGGACTTTGGACTGGGTTTCAGAGGACAAACTTTGTAAATTCTGCGCTAAAAGGGACAGATTAACCCAATTAGACCGAAAACACAGAGGGTCCAGGACTGTGTGCGTGCGTGTGTGTGTGTAGTTGATGGTGCCTACAGTATGAAAATATGTTACTAAAACATCACTCAGATCACCAGCCTTTCAAGATTCAGAGTAAAGTAACTGACCTAAAAAGAGTGTGTGAAGAGACAGAAAAACTCATTCCTTCTCATCTTCACTTCGGTATCTCGACAGGTTTGCTGCCAAAAGCTGACAGATCAGGATGAGCAGAATCTTAATCTTCTGGAGAAGCACGTAAGACTCACACACACATGCGTGCGTACACACACATGCATGCACGCACGCGCACACACACACACACACACACAAAAGCAGCAGTTGGAGGATATGGCTTTTCTTATTTCCTGCACTGTTGTTTATAAGACCGTCTAGCAAAGTGAATTCTGGTCAGCTGGAACAGTTCCTCTCACGTCTAGGTAGCCACCACAGATTAGCCAGCATGCTAACAGCCAAAGGACCACACACAGACACCACTGAAGCATTTGATTTTTCTTTCTTTTTTTTTTTTTAGTAAATGAATGGACACACACTCAGACCACGCACACTCACGCAAGCTTCCGAAAGTAGAGCAACCTTCCCCTTTTCTAGTGTGTTTGCTGGTATGTGTATGGCCCTCAGTATTGTGAAGCTTGTTCTGTCAGAGCTACAGTAATGTGCAGTGAATTGTTATCAGTGGGCTGTTGAGTGCTGTAGTGTTTTTCAGAAAGGTGTGTTATAATCGGTGTGTGTGTGTGTTGTTCAGAGATTTGATGGTTCTGAAGCAGCAGGGTGGCAGGCCAGGAGGGGAACGCTTTAGTGACGAGGATTGCGTAAATGTGTGTGTTTGTGTGTATCGCCCAGCCTTGGCTTTGTTTGAAGTCTCTTTCCTCAGAGTTGCGCCTCACAAGAGCTCAGCTAGTTCCCCATAGTACCACAGGACACCCTAATAGAAGATATTGCATGCAGAGAGCGAGAGAGAAAAGAAACACAAACTGGGTGATCTCATGAGAGAGAGAGAGAGAGAGAGAGAGAGAGAGAGAGAGAGGGAGAGGGAGGAATGACCTTTCTAGAGAAAATAACAAAGACAAAGTAAAGAAACCCCAGGGAATGAGATGAAGGCTGTTTGGAAAACAGTTTGGATGACAAAAACCAGCACCATAAGGGCTGTTTTACCCAAAGTGAGTTTGATAGCCAGTCATTTCCCTTCTCATTTGGATGTGTGACTGAATCCATAGCAGGCCCGTTTGAATACATTAGTAATAATGTCTAGCTGAGATATAACCGCACGTGCGGGAGCTGGTGTGTTAATGTCTTCTTTCTGAACAGACCTCTATATTCTGCTTGACATTCACATTTTCCTTGTGTCCCTGCTAGCTTGCCGTAGCCTGTAAAAGAGTCTGGGCAATACAGAGGTCTTCAGACCGGCCGACAGCCCAATCCAGTGATGTAGCTCTCAGAGTCAACACCACCACCACGAAGGAAAGAGACTATAGAGAATTGGACCGCAAGATCCTGCAGCTCTGTGGTATGAAATACACACACACATACACACACACACACAGAGAGAGAGAGAGAGAGAGAGAGAGAGAGAGAGAGAGAGAGAGAAACCACAGACCCAAAACATAACCAAAACTCTGTGGTACATAAATACCCAATACACAAACACATACACACTCTTACGATCTCGATTATAGCCATCATATGGCATAATGTATTCAGATCTATTACCACAGCTAAAGCTTTATGGTAAAACACACACCAATAAACACAATTAGTCACAATGTTACATTGCTTTTAGTCACAAACATTCAAAATCCGGCATGTTGGAGACAGTGGCCCAGTTAAAACGCACGCTTTACGCCTGTCATCGTTTGTGTCAACAAGCGGCCTTCTAGCTGGAATTATCTGCTGATAAAAGCAGTGTGTGCCGTATGGACAGTCTCACATGTAGTCCGTGTAACTGCACAGGATTTCCAACAAAGTTCTAAGCAGCACAGTTATAGTTGAATTTTTTTTTATTTGTTCAGTTACTTGTAGCCTCTTGAAATAAAGGCACCATGCGTATAAATGGCACTTATCCCTATACGTGTCAGCCAACAGAGCTGAAAGAACCCTCCAATTAAACACCCATCATTAAAGCTCCACTTGTGCACTTTAACCTCATCATCGCTGTGAGAACAACTTTTAACACAAAGGTTACATTTAATAACATTATGAATATTAGGATATTAATATTAAGCAATGGCAAACTTTAGCATAAATAAATTATACCTAATGTTAACAAAATATTTAAAACCTTTGGCATGTCGCAGATTCATGGAAGCCCTTGTGTTCATCATAGCCAATTACCAGGTTGGCAGCAGTAAAGTCTAATATAAGTGTTAATTACTTATATTATATAACTTATGGTTTGGTAACGCTGGAGTTCGTTAACTGACACTGTAAATAATGTTAATAAAGGAAACCGTAATGTAAATTGTTAGTATCACTGTGTCATTTCAAATCCTATTTATGAGGATACTGAAAACAAACGACTGTATCACTGTCCCAATTACTATACAGATAGCACTGTACTGGGTCAGTTCTGTCTCTTTACGGGAGCTCCTTTGACTGGCAGTTAGGTGGTGCCTGAACTCTCCGTTAACTTTCGGAAGGCTCTTACTTCTTCCGCTTGCTCCCTAAACAAATTAGCCGTGCGCCATCCCCTCACAGACCGGCCCGACGCGCCCCTCGACTCCGGAGTAAACAGATTTGGAATAACCTGGGCGGCCGCGTTCCGCTCACTGGAAAGTTTGGCGGTATGTCACCTCTGTATGGACCGGCTTCACGTGGCGTGCTTGATTTCTGCCTGTCTCGCAGTCCTTCTAGAGCTCTCGAGCTTTGGAAGCAGCCATCCTGATCCCGAGCCGTGGCATGTGCCGGCTCTCGAAGACCTGGGCCTGATGCTTTTCCTGGGTTATGTGGGAACTGATTACGGGCCCAGTGAAGCCCGTGGGGTTTTGTCCCCAGCTTTGGCCTTGCGGGCTTTCTAACCGAGAGCTCTTCTGTCTTCCCCCGGTTCTCCTCTCTCGTGAAAAACTGTGGAACTAAACAGTATAGCATTATGTACTACAGTAGTATAGTATACTATGCTCTACATATTATAGTATAGCCTAGTATAACACAGTTTATTATAGCATAACATAGTACATAGTACTACAGTATAACTCAGTATAGCTGTGCAGCACAGTAGAGTGTGTACTGTAGATGATCTTACTTGCTTGATCCAACTTCCTAATAAATCGGAGTTAAATTATGCATTAGGCACAATCGAGATGGCCCATTTAGACTGTAATGACACATGAGCACTGTTATTATTGTTATTATTATTATTATATTGTTTTTATTATTTTAGCCTATTTTAATTTCTGCTATTTTGTTATGTTGCCTAGCATTAATTGTCAGCTAAATATAACATTAGTGTGCAATAATAACATTCAGTATTTGAAGCGAATATGCGGTCAACCTGAGCTGTTTTTTTTAACAATGATAACAATGCAAAAGTTTTATGCCATTGTTATTGGGGAATTGTGGTTAACTGACAGTCTGGAAGGATACACCAGACTTTGGATTTGTTCTAGGCTATGTTCGAAGGATCTTTCAGAATGAGAAAGTTAAGAAATGCGTCCTACCCAGACTGCGCTGTAAACTTGAAGATATGACTTTAAAGACTCCTGGACTATAATATGTTAGAAGATCACTCGAGTAACATCTGGCCAGTGTGATGATGATGAAGTCTGATCACGCATTTGGTCTTTCAGCACATTATCCCAGTGTACATTATGTTAATAGGCTGGAGGGAGAGCTCCAGGGTGTCATGTGTTCAATTCAAAACACAAAACAAAGAATACATCACAGTCCAAAAGAACATGGCTGTAGGCCAAATCAAACAACTTATGTTAAAAAAAGACATCTTAAGCTAATGTAAGACAAGCATGCACACTCATAGACATGTATGCACGCGCGCACACACACACACACACACACACACACACACACAACTCTACTAATTTTGTGGAGTCTCTAAGCATCTGCTTTGTTTCAGAGTTGCAGCAATGACAGCTCATCCTTATTTTCTCACACACACGCACGCACGCACACACACACACACACACACACACACACATACACGCACACACACACACACACACGCACACACACACACACACACACACACGCACACACACACACACACACACACACACACACACACACACACACGCACGCACGCACACTCCAGCACGAGCTATATCATGTATCACTGACAAGCAGATATACCAAATCTGGAGCTTTTAGATGCTAACACCTTTATCTGTGTTTGTATTTGCAATATATTCCATCACAGCTTAGACTTTGGTACAGCTGTGCTCTGCATTTGGGATTGTAAGGTTCCTTCACTAGGACTGTAGAGTCAGAAGCTCAGTATTGTGTGTCACATTGGACACACTCACATTTTACTGTTATGTGAGCATGCTTGTGATCCTTTGCTTAGGTCTGATCTGTAATCGTTCTGTTTATTATTATGTGCAGGAGAGCTGTATGATCTGGATGCTGCATCGCTTCAGCTTAAAGTCATCCACTATGTGAGTCATACAGACAAACGCACGCTCACATGCACACGCGCAAGTGCGCCGAGTCACGTGCCGACACATGTACTCATTAGAAGAAGTGTCAGCTACATCATAAAGCGCACATTCATGCACACACTAACATACCATAAAAATAAATGCAGAACTCTTCACAGAGTGTACACACATTCATGCTCGCATATACGCCACTCGCACACACACACACACACACACACACACACACACACACACACACACTCATGAAGGCACTCTACCATGAGAGGTGTCCTTGGTTAGAGAAGCACATTATTGTAGAATTGATCTGTTCTCTCTCTCTCTTTATCTCTCTCTCTCTCTCTCTCTCGCTCTCTCTCTCTCTCTCTCTCTCTCTCTCTCTCTCTCTCCCCTTCTCTCTCTCTCTCTCTCTCTCTTTATTTTTGTGAGCGAGGCTGTATGCTCTCCTCTCCAGACTCTTGTGTGGTTGTGTATGGGAGAGTGTAAATATATATTTTATTTATGAGCAGTAGAGAGGTGAGACTTATTAAACCCAAATGGTCATGCATCTCAAGGGCATTCCTCAGCTTTGAAGACATAAGGAGAGCCCAGAGATTACTTTTCAAAAGACTGATATCACAGCCATTATCTCAGACAAATAATTAACCACAGAGGATTACTGAGTCTCCGCCTCCAGAAGCAGTCACGAATGACTTAACCCTTCATCTAGCACTAATGGCTTTCAGAAATTGATAGCGAAGAATTTTCGACGTTTCATAATGTGTGTGTGTGTGTGTGTATGTGTGCGTGTGGGCATGCGTGTGAATGTTTTTGTTGTATAGATTTGAAGGTTGCGTGTGTCATCTTCAGTCGGTTCTGTTGGCTGTTCGTGCAGAACTCTTGGCAGAATGTGTCCTCGCTATCAGAGAGACAAAGCAGGGAGACAGCTCCCACCCTCCCAATGTAGGATCTGGGAGAGTGAGACAGTAGGACTCATGAGGGTGAGACAGTAGGACTCATGAGGGTGAGACAGTAGAACTTATGAGGGTGAGACAGTAGGACTCATGAGGGTGAGACAGTCGGTGCACGTTCTCCAGACATGAATGAAACTCGTGTCTGGAAACCAAACAGAAAGCACAAACCACACACACACACTCACACACACACAAACACACACACACACACTCTCACACACAAACACACACACTCTCACACACAAACACACACACACAGACTTACACACACTCACACTCACACACACTCAATCACGCTCCATGGTGAATAGAGAAGTGTGTGATAGTGTTTGGGTGTAGAAAGAGTTTTGATGTGTGTGAGTTTGTGTTATGTCATGTGTGTGTGTGTGTGTGAGTTTGTGTGTGAGTGTGTGTGTGTGTATGTATTCTGATCAGTATTCTACATTTCCTTGCTCTTGTGTCCCAGGGTCAGCATTAGCATAAAAACCTTATCAGTGTTTACACAGATTCCTACCTCATATCAAAGCTGGAAAGCACTAACACAAAACTCCCTCCCTCTCTCTCTCTCTCTCTCTCTCTCTCTCTCTCTCTCTCTCTCTCTCTCTCTCTCTCTCTCACTTTCTCTCTCTCTCTCTCCATCTCTCAACTCCTTTCCATAGTGCAAGCAACACACACAGACACACACACACACACACACACACACACACACACACACAGTATATGCAGTCTCCTTCCACAAAGTGCATGTCAGTGTTGAATCATTGATCTTAATCTGATCTCTGCTGTTGAACAGTGGCGCATGAAGCCATCTCCTAACTGTAATATGCTCTAAGGCGATAACACCAGTGCGTTGTGCCTGTTTAGTCACACACCGCGTCTGTCACAAGCATTCAACCTGCCTTGCCCAAATAATGAGGGTTTTTATGAGTTACTGACTTGAAACATGATTGTTTAGCCACTTTCTGTCACAATGGATCACTGCAGTCCAATTTCTTCTTTGTCACTCTGTCTCTCTCTCTCTCTCTCTCTCTCTCTTTCTCTCTCTGTCTGTCTGTCTGCCTCTCTGTCTGTCTGTCTCTTTGTCTCTGTCTCTCTCTCTGTCTGTCTGCCTCTGTGTCTCTTTCTGTCTGTCTCTCTCTCTCTGTCTGTCTGTCTGTCTGCCTGCCTCTCTGTCTGTCTCTCTCTCTCTCTCTCTCTCTCTCTCTCTCTCTCTCTGTCTTCTGTTTTGTTTAGGTGAGCCCTGATTTCCCAGCATGGATGATTTATTTAAGTCCTCCATGTTTTGATCCATTTCCTCTTGTCTGAGTTTGTGTTTCTCCTTTTGCTCTGTTTCCTATATTTTTCCTCCCCTCCGAGTGAGTTTGTATCAGTTCCTGCTGTAAATCCTTTATGTCTAAACCATTGGACTCAGTAGTGATTGGATTTCATTTGTTAATGCAGCCTTGCTGGACTTGGAGACTGTGTGGGTGGGCGTGAGTGTGTGTGTGTGCATGTCTGTGTGAGTAGTTTCTCATTTTAGACATCTTCAAATTGCTTTAATGTTGGTATGTTTATACACACATACACACACTCATGTGATCTGATGTCAAAGCAACTGCAGTACAACAAACCTTGTAGCATAATTTAATACCTGGGCCACTAAAACTAAACAGCCACAGAAACTGAACTTTGGTATGGTACCTCCTTTCATATGGAGGGATAGACTGATGGATGGAGGGATGGACTTTCTGGTGCAGTGAAGGAATAATGATGGACGGATTTATGTTTTCTGTCTTTCAGCTGCAGAAAGAGACTCAGTCTCAGTGCTGCTGTCTTCTACTAGTGTCAGAAGACAACCATCAGCTCTTCTGCCAGGTGAACGTGAACACACACAAACACACACACACACACACACACACACACACACACACACACACACACACACACACTAATTTCTTTGTGTATACACAGGTAGTGGGAGATAAAGTTCTGGAAGAGGAGATCAGCTTTCCTGTAAGTTGTCGTTTTTTTATGTATTCATTTTTCCTGCAAACCTACAAATGAAATGTGCCGCCCTGTATAATGAAGCACATGCACACTAAAGTAGCTATAGCTGTTTCCAGTGTTCTCCCCCTGTGGTGCATGTCTTCTCCCGCCGTGTGTCTAACCTCACGCGTCTAACCACCGCAGACGCACCCAGCGGGACGAGCCAGTCTCTCCATCAGCGCATTCCTCTCTCCCTGTGACCTCTGTGCACTCTCGCATTCCATCTGGGCCTCGTTAATTGTTTGCTTCAATCAGTGTGTCCTTTGATCGTTTCCTTAAACGAGGCGTTTGTTTCTTTCTAGTGTCTTCCTTTCTGAACTTGTTTTTGTTTTTCGCTGTTGTTTGCTCTCTTCCTCTAGCTGATGTTCGGCCGCTTTGGGCAGGTGGTGGAGAAAAAGAAACCCATCACCTTACAGGACATTAGCCAGGTAACACACACACACACACACACACACACACACACGGAGGTGGCGGGGTCCAGACCTTGTTATCCTCCCTGTTTCTGGTCTAATAGCATGTGCTT
The DNA here is from genome assembly GCF_041902795.1 of Electrophorus electricus. Classification (NCBI taxonomy): domain Eukaryota; kingdom Metazoa; phylum Chordata; class Actinopteri; order Gymnotiformes; family Gymnotidae; genus Electrophorus; species Electrophorus electricus. Next base: position 9,849,984 of record NC_137513.1, read on the forward strand.
ACCCTCCTGACTATGTCCAGTCACCTCTCCAACCGTCCAACGACAACTCCAAGTACAATCATCACACTCGCACATACAGAGAGAGCAAGACAGAGAGAGAGAGAGAGAGAGAGAGAGAGAGGGTGAGAAGGTGAGAGAAATGGACAGAGAAGAACAGAGGAACAGAGAGAACGGGGACAGAGAGAGAGAGAGAGAAAGAGTCAGGGAAAGAGGGGTCAGAGAGGAAGAGAGGGAGATGGAGAGAGTGAATAAGAAGGACAGAGAGAGAGGAAGAAGGTAAACGTAGAAAGTCCAGTGAGGTATACAGATTGTGATGGCTTGGGTTGAATAAACCAAAATGGCCCAGAGTGACATTCATGGCAAATTACTTTATAAATGAGCAGATCTGGCAGAGGCAAGCACTTCCGTGTTCCTCGTCACGGCAACAACAGCCCAAGGTGCACTGCAACATGGATGGATCACCTTACCTCACCTCATGTCACCTCACGTCACCTCACATCACCTTACCTCAGCTTACTTCACCTTACCTCACCTCAAGGTGCTTCCTCAGAGGCATTCCCTTCCATGCGGCACGTCTCCTCTGCCACGCAAATCCAGAAGAGGAGGAATTCTGTTTTGGGATTAATCACTGACTGTGCACAAACTGGGTTTCAGCCCGCCAAACATGCCTCTGACTCGGACTGCCGTGTGCACCCTTCGTTCGCACGCCACGTGAAAGCTCATCTGTTGTCGGAATCCGGGTCTCTGCTCATCCTTAAGCAACTCCTCGTTCCTCCACCTGTGAAATGACTCGGCGTGTTTCTTCAGCCAGAAATCTCCAGGACCGTATGCAGAAAGAATCATCCTGCATATATGAGTGGAGATGAAGATCTCTAGAAATCTTCTAAATATGAACTCTGGTCTGCCAACGGAAAAGCCAAGTTTAGTTACATAACAGTACTGAAAAATAATGGCTGCCAGGGATAGCAGATTGGTATGGAAAAGCTTTCAGAACATTAACATTGCTCAACGTTGCTATTCAAGCTGCTTGCCACCCACAGACGAGGACCCTCATCCACCAGATAAGCCTTACCAGTGTTTTGTTTGCCTTTTTGCTTGGAAAGGATGCAGTATTTTCCAAACCACACCGCTGCAGAGGAAGAGATGACAGCTACCTTCAAAAGGTCAAGCAAAGGAAATCCTGGACCTGGATCACCCTGAACCTGCTGCTGGTCCATTATTTCCATCTACACGCCCATCCGTGTGTGGATGTGTTAACGCATCTCCCAAATGGTGCTCAGGTCCCGTAAGATTTTCTGAGGTGAAACATCGTTCCAAGGTGAAACCAAGGCAGACCAGCGTTGTTACCGGACACCTGAAGATAGGAAGCAGGCTGTCGGGCGGAAGCAGCCAAAGCCCCCTCGCGCTGTCACTGAGCGCGGGAGCTCCTCCGGGCCGTGTTCCCTGTCCGCTCCTCTTCCCACTCTGTGCAGCAGGTCCGTTAAGTTGGAGCAGCTTTGTCAAGGTCCTCGGATGTGCTGACAACACCAGTGCTATTGGGCCTCACCAGCGCTACTTGCGCCTGTTGGCAGCACTTGAACTTCGCTGTCCCGACGATATGCACGAGGATGGGCCGAATCCAAAGAAAAACCAGCACTGCTGTGTGGTATTAAACAACGATCCATTTAGAATCTGGCACCAAATCCAAGAATCTCTGGGTTTGTGTCAGCTGTGACACTTTTGTTTCGAAGTTTTTAAATGGGTGTGAGCATATTGATTGATTTGTAAGCTATAGTTTGTAAATATCTATCTATCTATCTGTCTGTCTGTCTGTCTGTCTGTCTGTCTGTCTGTCTGTCTGTCTATCTCTCTCTCTCTCTCTCTCTCTCTCTCGCTCTCTCTCTCAGGAGGAGCAGCGGCAACTGAGTAGCATGTTGGGGTTCGAGGCTCACTCTATGCTGTGTGTACCCGTGGTCAGCCAGGCCACCGCCCAGGTGGTGGCGTTGGCGTGCGCCTTCAACAAGAAAGGAGGACAGAAGTAAGTGTGCATCTGCGCCGTCCGGTGCTGCCACTCTGTAGCTTTTATCCAGGCCACCCTCCAAACTCTCAGCAGCATGGCACAGACGTTTAAAGCTTTAAAGTATGGGATATGTTTTCAGAATGCTTCGGCTCAACTATCTTTAACATCCCGATAGCTATGAGCTCTGAGGGTTAAAAAAGACTCTCCGTGTAATTAGCAATTGCAAACTCTGTATTACTAATCCAAAAACATCTCCGTAAGGTGACGTCCATCCTGTCTGCCAGTTATGAAGCATGAAGTAGTGTGGGCTAAGATATTTTGTGTCAGTATCGCAAGTGTATCAGCAACATTTAGCCATATTTTGGGGTCATTTTAGTAATTCTGGTTAAACTCACAAAGACAATCACTTCAATAGGCTTTAGGTCACGCAGTTCCAATCGTTTGTCAGAGAATATGGTGGCTAGAAACAAGGTGGCGTTGGTCAACATTTTAGCGTGGGGTTTACAGTCAGACACGTG
>NC_137513.1:9857500-9882500 GCF_041902795.1 Electrophorus electricus
TGTGTGTGAGTACTCATGAATGTGATTAGTGCTGACACAAGCACTCAATCGCCAATGCCAGAAGACTCACTAACACTGTCAATCTCTCTCTCCCTCTCCCAGAGGTGATTGGAGTGGCTGAGTTGGTGAATAAGACTAACGGGCCGTGGTTCAACCGCTTTGATGAGGATTTGGCCACTGCCTTTTCCATCTACTGTGGGATCAGTATTGCCCATGTAAGCGACACTAATACAAACAGATGACAGAGTCTCTGCTGTGCAAACGGTTTTACCTGATCAGCGTAAGAGGCCCAAAGCTGCAATTTATCTGTCAAGGGCCTGCCAATGAAGTCTTCATACATCACTATTGGTGCGTCAGGAAAGCCATGATAAATTAGAACTGTTTTATGCCTTATTCTACCACAAGAGGGTGCTGTTCGAGATCAACAGAACTGCGCAACAGATGTGCGGCAGTAGCACAAACGCAACACAAAAAGGAAAGAGCTGTAAGCACCGTGGAGCCACCGGCTATCCGCTGGTCCTTGTCGAGCTGTAGTTAACAAAGTGAAGTTTGTTAATTAGTGCTGTTATCACAGGGCTGAAATTCTGCCCCTGGACAATGCAGCAGGTGTCTTGCGAGTAGCGGAGGAGCCACAAAGCCAACAGAACTGAATCGATCGCGTTCGTTTTTTTTTTTTTTTTATCATGATGTTTTGAAAGCTGTCAAAGCACAGCAGAGGCCTGCAACTGAAATGAACGAACGTGCTCACGTTTAAATCCGGGATGTGGACGTGCACGTGTTTGCTGGGGGCTGCTTTCGCGGTTCACCGAGGCTGGCGGCGGATGCCCGGGTCAGGGCCGTGGGGTTGGGTCTCACGGCGTGACCTCTGACCCCCCCCCCCTCTCTCTCTCTCTCTCTCTCTCTCTCTCCACAGTCTCTGCTCTATAAGAGAGTGCACGAGGCTCAATTCCGCAGCCACCTGGCCAATGAGATGATGATGTACCACATGAAGGTGTCTGAGGAGGAAGTGACGCGGCTGCTGTGCGGCGGCATCCAGCCCGTCCAGAAGATCCACCAGGACTTTGCCCAGTTCACCTACACGCCTCGTTCGCTGCCGGACGACAGCACGCCCATGGTGGGGGGGTGGGCGTGGTCGTGTTTGGGTGGGCGTGGGCACTTGAGAATTTATGCATCAGAGCGTTCGAGGTGTTAAAAGGTTTCATCCTTTTTTTTTTGTCTTTTTTTTTCTTTCTAGGGCATTCTAAGCATGTTTGAGGACATGGGCTTCATAAACACCTACAAGATTGACCTGCACACGCTGGCCAGGTATGTGTGACTCACTCTCTCACCACCAGTGTAGGACCAGTGTCTCTCTCTCTCTCTCTCTCTCTCTCTCTCTCTCTCTCTCTCTCTCTCCCTCCCTCTCTCTCTCTCCCCCCCCCCTCTCTCTCTCTCTCTCATCCACCCGTGCGTGTCATTTCTGACGCCGGATTCGGTTCGGATTAAATCAGCTAATTACCAAGGCCTTTGTGATGCGAGTCGGAAGCGCTGACCCGCGCGATGCTTCAGAGCCGGATCAGAGGAACCCGGGCCCGCGTCATCACTCTCATCATCCTCATCATCCTCTGCCTCTCTTTTGGTTGGCCTGCCTGGGCGAAGGTCTGCTCGGTTTCCGCGCGCGTGATTAATTCCTCTCCTGATCCCGCCCCCCCTCCGTCGTGAAATCCCTCTCCTTGTCTACATCCTATAACCCCCCCCCCTCCCCTCCGCCTCCACCCTAAAATCTCTCTCTTCATTCTGAAATCCCACCCCTGCTGTCAGATCTAGGGGTGGAGACGCCCTCGGACCTTTTATATTAACCGCACGGTGTTACCTGGCAACTGCCCGGGGCCAGACGGCACGGTGTGGTCAGGGCATTGGGAGCGGGATGCCGTTAGTGGTGCCACGCTTAGTCCGAGCTGGAAATGGGAGAGCAGCTTTAATAATGGAGCAGGTGTCAACTGCTTGCTTGCTGCTGCAGCCACAGAGGAAGGGACAGAGATATGATAAAAGCCAGCCAAGCTGCTAGAGACACAGAGGATTCATACTTAATTCACACTTTATTGCACGGGTACTGATCTAAGGCTGATGGTGATTATTGTGATAATGTTATTTTTATATTGGCTGTATAGGTGTGCCAGACATTTCAGATGTTGGTAATAATCACAATGTCTGTAAATTGGTAGTTATGATGTGTCCTACCAAGTATAACATTGAATTCTGTGTGTGTGTGTGTGTGTGTGTGTGTGTGTGTGTGTTTAGGTTTTGTCTGATGGTGAAGAAGGGCTATAGGGATCCTCCCTACCATAACTGGATGCATGCCTTCTCTGTTTCCCACTTTTGCTACCTGCTCTACAAGAACCTAGAACTCTCTGACTACCTCGAGTAAGAATGAACACACACACAGAAAAGCTCTTCCTAAAAACAAGCTGAAACTTGCTGCCTGTTGTCTACTGTATTTCTGGTACTAATAATATGCACAATCACAGATGCTTAGTGATAAATCTTTTGTGTTCCCTTTGTCTGCTGTCTCCAGGGACATCGAAATCTTTGCTCTGTTTGTGTCCTGCATGTGTCATGATCTGGACCACCGCGGGACAAACAACTCGTTCCAGGTTGCCTCTGTAAGCACTGTGCTCTTCTTGTCTGGAGCTGCACGTTGGTTTCCCAAGCAACTGTTACTGTGGTTATAACTACGCTCTAGGGAACTGTGCTGTAGGAGTGTATAAAAAGCTTTGATGTGGATTTTTTTCCCTTTTCTTTCAGAAATCTGTTCTGGCAGCCCTTTACAGTTCTGAGGGATCAGTTATGGAGGTAAACACGCACACGTGCACATACACTCGTTCACACGCACGGTTATGCAAAACGCAAGTGCACATACACTCATACAAATGCAGACACACCCACACAAGCAGACTCACTCTCTCTCTCTCTCTTTCTCTTTCTCTCTCTCTCTCTCTCACACACACACACACACACACACACACACACACACACACACACACACACACACACAGAGAGAGACCTAAGGAATTACATTCAAATATGAATTTGTATTAACCTAAGATACGTACGCAGACATCTCTAACTCATATTTGATTATGTGTGAATGTGTGTCGTTTTGCTGTATTAAAAACATTTACAACACACTGCAAGGATTGCATCACTGAATGAAACTGTGCTTTGAAGACCAGAAAGTGGACAGAGCGCCCTGTAGAGTTTAGCATACTTCCGAATGCCTGCAATAACTGGGTCAGGTGTGGTAGACTAGCTAATCTCATCAGAGAGGTAGACTAGTGCTGGAGCTAATCTCAGCAGACTGGTAGACTAGTGCTGGAGCTAATCTCAGCAGATTGGTAGATCTCCGTGTATGGAGTTGGACACCCTAATTTAACACATCTGGCTGCAGTAATTAGACACTTCCCAATACCATAATTAGTAGAATCAGATGTGCTGGATTAGGGATGGGTTAAGATCTAATTTAAGGTATTTTATCCAAATTGGTATTGCCATGTGTGTGAAAGGCCAGTCCTGCAAATGGGAACTGATGGATACGGATACACTGCCTTGTAGGCACAGGTGAGATACAGCATAAGGGTGGGTTACAGTTACGACCATCTACAGCTACAGTTTGTTTTTTGTTTTTACAACTCGACCTCGACCTGTTGCAGAATCTAATTTGTGGGACTCTGCTGCCCTCTAGTGGCCATCCTTGAGTGCAACTTGGTGGGTAACTGCGTACGTCTTGTGTTTATTCAAACAGAGGCATCACTTTGCTCAGGCCATCGCCATCCTTAACACGCATGGCTGCAACATCTTTGAGAAGTTCAACAGAAAGGTGCGATATGCATGTGCTCCTACTACGTTTCTAGATCATATGAACTTAATTAATCACAGAGCAGGATGAAACAAGTGATAAAAAAAAAAGAGACGTTGTCTAGTACTTTATTTAAGATGTTCTATTAATGAACACTGCATGTATGTATGTATTTATGTAGGTATATAACTATTTTATATCTTGCATTAGAAAGCAAAAGTGCATTATTTTAGCATCTTAAATAAACAAAGTAATTCAATGCATTTACTGGCCAAGTGTCCTGTAGAAGTGCCACTCCTGTGGTCCTGATGTTGCAGTGTTTCTTTTGCTCTGGTTGCCAGGACTACCAGAGAATGCTGGACCTGATGAGGGACATCATTCTGGCCACTGATCTGGCACATCACCTCCGTATTTTTAAAGACTTGCAGAAGATGGCAGAGGGTAAATAATCGAGGGAGGGAAACAGGAGCCTGTTATGACTGAACAATGACTGAACACACCCTCACTGTATTATGATCTATACACGCTTAATAAAATCTTGATAATAAAAGTGTTTGGCCACCTTACAATGAAATGGACATCTTGGTCTGTTCTAGACGTCTCTCCTTCCTGTGTGTGTCCTTAGCTGGCTACAACCCCAGGAGTGTGACCCACCGTAGTCTGCTCTTATGCTTGCTCATGACCTCCTGTGACCTCTCAGACCAGACCAAGGGCTGGAAGACCACCAGAAAGATTGCCGTGAGACGCTCAATTTAGCCTTTTTTAACTTTTCCTTTATCTTGAGAATCTCCGTTCAATTTCAAAGACTCTGCACAAGAGTGAGACGAAACGGCAGCAGCAGCTGCTCTGTGCTCAGGCCCTTGGGCCGTCTCTGGCGCGTGTGCGATCCATATTTTTACTTTCTTGGCTTTTAACACTCCCTGTTTGTGTTCTAGGAGCTCATCTACAAAGAGTTCTTCTCACAGGGTGACTTGGTACGTACATGCGTGCGTGTGTGTGTGCACTATTATGTATTATCTTTTCTTAGAAGTGATTTCCATAAACATAAAAAAAGTTTTGTGCCAAATATTCGCTAGCCTTTAGTCTATTTTCAGGGTGTGTATTTGCGTTTGTGTAATTGTTTGTGTATTGTGTTCATGTGTGTTTGTGTGTGTGTGTGTGTGTGTGTACGTATGCGCGCGCATGTGTGTGCAGGAAAAGGCGATGGGGAACAGGCCCAGTGAGATGATGGATCGGGAGAAGGCTTACATCCCAGAATTACAGATCAGCTTCATGGAACACATCGCAATGCCCATCTATAAGTGAGGCTCTTCACATGCTTCACTTTAACTTAAATGTCAAGCAAAAGATGTCCACAACATACATTCATTTATTCAGGGTCTAATTCACCAAATATTTTGTAAATTCCTTCTGCCTGAAAAAAATGCTTTGTGACAATAGACTTATTATTATTATGGTTATTATTGCTGGTTTATTAATGCTTGCTCCACCTTTACCACCTGATAGGCTACTCCAGGAGATTTTTCCACGGTCGTCAGAACTTTACGAGCGTGTGGCAGCCAATCGCGTGCAGTGGGCGAAAGTTTCTCACAAGTTCACTATCCGCGGCTTGCCTAGCAACAACTCCCTTGACTTCCTCGACGAGGAGTTTGAGCTGATGCAATCCCAGGGTGCATTTGGGGATGACGGTCACCGCATGAATGGATGCCTAGAGGAAGACTGTGGCAAGAGAGACCAGTGATGTCACAGGCCATCCTGCTGACCAATGACCGATGACTCGCACTGAGAAAAGGTAGCCGTTTCTCCTTTTTGTCATCGTCACGGAGATGGTTTTGGAGGGAGGACCAGATTAGGACATTAACTGGCGGCTGTGTTGAGACACTGAAGTTTGTGGGCGGGGCATAGATGCTGCAGCTAATGATGTCATTTCCATGCATTCAGAACATTTGTGCATCAAGAACATTTTTTCTTGTTGGTAGAGTCCTCAAGTGCTTGGTGTAGCCTCGTGTTTTCATAAAATGTGTCAAAAAATATTTCAGAATGTTCTTTACCATTTACTTAACCCATATTTTGATAGCTGAACAAAGCCTCATACATTTTTTAGTTTTTATATTCCATCCTACTTTCCAAAACGTAATAAGATCACATCTAAATGTACATGTACAATGTATACAAGCAGATGGAGGGGGGGGGGGGGGGGGTTATAAATATTAGCCCAAATGTTTCTTCTAATAAGCAGCTATGTAACTGTTTCACGCTAGCTGTTCAGCTGTACCTGCGAATGCACTAGCAGTCTGTCAGGCAACATCTGCAGCTGTAGTTTCCCCCTTTGTGATTTATGGAAAATTATGACAATCAAGCTACTGGAGTCGATCAGAAGCCTATAGCTTACCTCATTCCTACCAGGCATTCAGACATAGATAAAGCTAAGGTTCATTTAGGGGGTTATAGTCTTTTGTTGATTTTCTGTATTTATATTGTTGTAGCTACACGTGCTACAGCGGAATGGTTTTCATCATGTCATTCCCCAGGAAGGATGTTCAGACGTGTCTCCTCTTTAGCCCAGTTCCCCTTTGCGTTTGGTTTCTTTTGGTCTGTACATCTTTCCACTAAAACACCAGCGCCTCCGTGACACTCGTTGGGTCAGTTGCAACGAACCTCAGGCTGAACTGTTGACCGAGCCCCTCAGCGCGCCAGTAGCTGGACCCTCTGCTCAAATCGAAATGCCGTCAGCTTCAGCCTCGTTCTGTCTCAGGCTCTGTTTTGGCAGCCAGGCCCGGAGCCCTGGGGCCTGCGCGACGGATCCCTCTGCTCACAACTTGGTCCTGGTACAGATTGGCTTTCATTCTCACCCATTTATTCTCATCCATATTATGAGATGCTGGAGGCTGTATCTATGTTGGATCTGAAGAAACAGAAAAAACAACCCCCCCCACAAGCTCTGAGTTGCACTAATCAGACATGAACGCTGCAGGTTTAGAAAGTTCTTGCCAGGGATTTGTAAAGGGGTTTGGCTGAACAGCTGAAGCCAGCAGGCACAACTCATTAGCGCAACCATCTGGGTGGCACAGGTTAGGATTTTAACTTTAACACCTCTGACACTAATGCAACAGTAACAGCATCTGTCCTATGCAAGGCAACTATGCATCACCATGCGTTATCGTAAGTTTACATGTGTATTACTGAAAGCTTTGATGTTTTTATTTAGCTTAAATGTTTGAACTCTCCTTGCTCTGTTGCTAGGAACCAAATTAATTATGCCTGATGCAAGTGTTAATCTACGTTGTGTTTGGCCTCCATGTTGTGTGATATCTTAATTTTAACCATAACAATCTCAGACTCATAATTCACAATTCTTCAGATCCAAAAATTAAAGTGTGTTGGCTTATGGCCAAAATCATTCTCCTGCAACCAAAAATATGCGACGGTGATATGTTTCTCGTACCACGTGACCCAGCTCAGACCATTCTGAAGACCTCCTTCAGATTCTGGCATGAAAACCCTTTACAGGACTTGCTGTGACTAACATACTACAGAGTCCAAAACTGCTTGAATTAAAGGTTTGTCGGAAGCACGAGACGTCTTAACTGGCGTAACATCAGCAGCTCCCCCACCGATGTCTCGCTAAGTGTTCGTTGCAATTAACCCAAAAAGCATGACCAGCTTCACTCTGCTCGCGGGATTTCGCAGTACCTGGCAACCGGACAGAATGTGGGGAATGTTGCGTTCACTTTGCAGAGGCGTTATGATAATGTGTACATAATGTCTGTACATGATGTGCAAGGGCTAGCAGGCCCTGTGAGGCTTGTGAAGAGGTTCCTTTCTCAGGCTGGCAGAACACGTATAAACATGGAATTGCCTTACCGAGTACGTGTTGCCTTGCTGAGCGGCTGTAAAGAAGAAAAAGATACACTGTATGAAATATATATATATATATATATATATATATATATATATATATATATATATATATATATATAATATATATATATAATATGTATGTTTGCAGTGTGTTCAGACTTATTTGCACAGGTGTGAAAGTAAATATATTTGCCAAACATGATACAGGAGGCCCACAGAGAGAGAGAGAGAGAGAGAGAGAGAGAGAGTGAATGTAACAGAAGACTGAGATTATGCAGGACATTGCAGTTAAAATGGGATTATATGTTAGCTAACAGTAATTAATCTATAATCCAACCCATATGGGTTCGCTAACGTTCGCTGTTAGGCCCGTCCGCTATGGCAGAGGTACCCATCTCCAGTCCTGCGGATTTATCTTCAACACACCTTAACACACATGTGTAGGTGCTATTGAAAGCTTTAATGAAGTGGATCCAGTGTGGTAGTTCGTGTGTTAGTTTAACTCTGCAGGGCCATAGATCTCCAGGACCGGATTAACTCTGGATTAACTCTGCAGGGCCATAGATCTCAAGGACTGGAATTTGTCATGGCTGTCCTAGAGATAAGTTTAGATGTGTGATTTTAGTCTGTCTCATTCGTTTTCAGTCAAACTGCCAGGTTATAATAAATCAATTTGCTTAATAATTAGCTTCAGTATGTTTAGAAAAAAAAAAAATCATTACATATATGAAAGACTTAATATGCCATTTTTATTAGGCAGACATTAGGCTGTCCATAATCTGCATATTCAAAAACAGTATACTAATCTGCAGTGTTAGGGCTTCCTGATAGTTTAGCTGCACTGGATACCGAAGGCAGCCGTAGCATGCAGGACGAGAGCACACTAGCAGTGGCACACTAGCAGGACCCGAGCACACCCTTCCGACTGCTGACATGACAGTCAGGACACCCACATACAACAGACCACCATCACCCACATAAGAATCAGGCCACGACATCTACAGGCAGAACACGTGGCCCAAAAACGTACCCTTTCCTTCTACGGCCTTAGAAAAGTCCGACCCATAACCCAAAGCTTGTTTTACTGCAGAAACACGCTACACGTACGCTGGGACTGTGGTGACCCTTCAGTATGAGAGGGGACGCCTGTTGGTATTTAGTTCAAGGTGAGGCTTAAATAGTGCTCTGAATTAACACCAGTCATGTGATCAGTTTTTCTGGTGATACATTTCGGGATTGCCAAGCCTTCAGACTGCGCGACTCTTCTCTGCAGGAGTCCTAGCAGTTTCTGCCATGAGTTTTCTGGCATTTTCTTTATTGATTTCTGCTGTATTGAGTTCCATCCAGGTAGCTCTGTGGAAAAAAAGAAAGAAAGTAAATTGTAAATTCTGGCAGGTGACTTGAAGTTTTGTTCCGATGCTTTCTTGGTGTTTTCTGTACATTTCTTCATGCTGTATTTTAAATTTTTGAACATTATTACACTTTCCTGCCTTCGATCTCTTGTGCAATATGCCGTTCCTACAGTACTGAGTTTGAACATGTCACAATGTGTAAATAATGTGTTTTTAAATTATTCCTTTTTACACATATTTTAATGAATGTTTTCTGGTATTTGTATCCGTAGGTGGCAATGAAATGTTTTGCTTTGGTCTTTTTTTTCTTCTTCAGTTACAATCTTTTCTCTTGTGCCAACCCCATTAACTTAGGAGAAATCAATTCTTTCTCTGAGCCATGAGTTCATGATGTAAATAGGAATTTAAAGAAACATTTCTCTATTCTATGTAATTAAAAGATAAAAGCAAAAGTTATTTTATCTATTTAAAATGACAATATGAAACAGTGTTTGTCTTTCTTTACTATTGGTGGTATTTTTCCTAGTCTTAGTGACTCTGAGGCCTTTGGCCCAGTTCTGGACATGAATAATTTTGATTAAAAAATGAAAACATGACAAATAACAGTTTAGGAATCACTTTGGTATTGTCCAATTCAAAGTCTAGTAACAGCGTTATTGTTACTTTATTATTCGTATTAAAAAAGGAAAAACAAATGGTGAAAAATGTTACTCTGTATGACCCCTTGATCAACATTTTATACCCAAACAGTCCAAAGTGAGAGAGTAATAATTATACTAAAAAGAACACATCAATCCACTTAAAGCACTGGGGTTAAAATAGGATTGAAGTGTTCCTTTATGTCTCTTCTGTAGTAGGGTGAAGTGTTGCTTTTGATGGTTGATGTGGCCTCATATGTAAACTCAGATGCAGTATCTGTGTACATATTGTACAGGCTGGCTTGTGTCTTTCATTAATCCAGTCAATGCAAATGGGAAAAGGCCAGTTATGATCACTGAGGAGAACAATTTCACTTTTTATCCAAATAAATTTCCTAAAATGGCTGCTGTGTGTGTTGTTTTCATTCAAGATTCAGATAAACTTTTTAAACGCAAAAATAAATACTTTATTTTAAAATGATTGAAAAGGAAAAGAAAAAAAAGTTTAAAAATGTGGTGCACAAAGCAACGTCTCACACACACACCTCTCCAACCCCATCAGCAGGTAGTTTCAAGGCAAAACTACAGCCCAACACGTGTCTTCTCTTTGCTGTTTAAATAAAGGTCCAGGTGATTTTGTCGGCTGCACATTATTTAACATGTTCACCTTTTTGGTCTTTTTGCTCTATTACTGTGAATTTCATAAAACTCACAAAGTAAAATGAAGCACTGTGAAGGAGTGCACCTCTCCAAGCACCTGAGATTAAAGGTTAAGTCAGCAATCTCCACCCTCCTGCACAGGCTTCCTGCTAGCACGGTAACAGCCTTTATTCCTGGCAGCTCACTTTGTGCCACAGACCGATGCTGCAATAATTCATAATTTCCATGTCAAAATGACTCCGTGTCACACTATGCATTGTAAAGGATTTTTACATACTTCAGAGAGGAACATCAGCCCCTAGATTAAGAGAGCAAACCAAATCCAAACTCCAGCCATCTACTCTACCCAAGTCAGTCACAGCAATGCTACTAACAAACTCCTGCAGCTTCCTCAACACTTGCGCACTGTTCCAAAGTAAAGGCGTTTAAAGGGCCTGGACCAATCAGCACCGACACGGAGTCCAGGCCAGAGACAACACGCAATCCAATTAACTAATTTAATCTGATTTTGTTTAGCCCATAATAGACAGGTTCACCACAAACCACTGTGTTAGAAACTTGATTTTAAGAATGCCAACAATCACAATTAATGCATTCATTCTTACATGGTGCTCTGACTGGAAAGGGTCTCTGTACACAATCACTGGCTATCTGCACAGTTCTTCTGTCACCACTGTTTTATTTATTTATTTATTTTTTTTACAAGGACACCGATCAGAAGAAGACACGGTTTTGGTCCGTTGTTTTGGTCAGTTCTCTTCTGCTGACTGGCTTCATGACAGGAACAAGCAAACCGTGGTTCTTTAAAGAAAGACCATGTGACCATTTTTGCACATGTTAAATTGGTGGTGTGGGTCAGAACTGGTTAACATGGTCTCAAAGTGGTCTTAAACATTTAAAGCCAGTCAATACTCAAGTATGTCCAGAACTCGAGTTGCAGTCAGTGCACTTGATCTTGTGATTAATCTTGTTTCATTCTTAGTGTTGGGAAATAATTTGAATATCGTATATTCATCAGTATTGGATGTCCTGAAATTAGTTGACAGAATAGCCAGGACTGTTACAGAAACCAACATACAACCTGACAACATCAGAGAAACCAGCCCCGTGCTTTGAGCATCAGAGTCTCGTAGTGGTCCTGGATGAACTACACCTGGTAAATTCTCCAATCTGGAGTTGAACAAGATCAGACCAGTCCAATCTGGTCTAATCTAGTCTGGTGCAGGCTCCCTGCCTACACCGTTAGTAATCCCAGGAGAGTTGATCCGCACGCAGGGACGTCTGGAGCGAGCGCATGTCTTGCAGCAGACGGAGACTGTCTTTGCTGCGTTCTCCCGGTCGGGACTTCACCCTCACGGGTCGGGCCGAACAGCCGCGGGTGCCGACTGTCGTTGTGGCCGCCACTTCGCCATGACGCGGACTTCGTTGACGAGACTGCTTCTTTAGTTTCTCCATCTGAGAGAGAGAGTTGATATTAAAAGTACGATAAAAAAAATCTAAGTGTTGCTTTTAGGGACTTTTTTAAAAGGTTTGTTTAGGGAATGTTTAAGGGAAAAATATTAGAACAAATTAAAGTCACTGTAATCAAGGTTACAAGTTGCATGCTTAGCACTTAGCCTACCTTTCTATGGGCTGTATTCACATACACAATAATTGATGGACAGACAGAACTGAATTTCTTCATTGGTTAACACAGCCAAAGCATGCTGACATGTTTAGATGCAGGACAGTCACAAAGAGATTTTCTTTTTAGAGGAACTAATGTAATACTAGCTTACCACGATGTCCAAAAAAAACAAAAAACAAACAAACCTACTTTTGGTTCTACTTTTGCTTCAAGTACCCAGAAAAGTCTGATTAATAATTAGTACACTCAGGTAAAGGGACACTAACCACAGTTTGGTGGCGTCGGACTTTAGCGATCTGTTCTCCTTTCGCTTCCATTTTCTTCACCAGGGTCTCCATCTCTCTCTCCAGATCCTGCCGAAGTCTATCTGACCGGCACTGCTGGATCTGTTTAGCCAGCTCCTGGTGCTCGCTGACACACACACACACACACACACACACACACACACACACACATTTCATGTGATCTATAGACTTAAACCGTCATAAAGCATCCCTGCATGCAGAAACGCATGCACAGACGCACACTTACAAGCTCATGTGCCCAAACTCATCTTGCAAGGCCAGCAGCAGGTCAGAGAGCTCTTCACTACAGGAAGAGGAGGAGCTACTACTACTTGAGTGATGCTCAGATGGCCCGCCCATGCTGGCCAAGGGCGTGTTCCCAAGTACGCGGTCGTTACAGAGCTGGCGGTTATGCTGCTTTAGGAGGTGAAGAACATGCTGGACATTAGCACGGACAGAGTGACTCGCCCCGGTTGACTGGAGACAGAGGGAGGGGGGGAATAAATGTGTGTGCATAACTGCTGTATTACTGAAGTGTGTGGTTGTGTGTCTTAGTTACAGCCATACCATTCCAGCAACGAAAGGTACATCCCCCAAACTCAGTCTGTAATGCGGCTGTGCGTAAGAGGGTTGTTGCGCCAAGGACTTCTGGAATTGGGGAACAGAGAAGATATAAACCCACAGCTGCCCCTGCTTCAACACACGAACCCACAGCTTAAGGCGAGCTGCAGCACATGGAAATTGGGTGGAAATCTGCTGGAATATTCCTTTAGGAAACCAACAATAATATCAGACAAAATAGACAGTCCAGCTGCCACCAGTATAGCAGATATTATTTTAGCTTTTGTTACCTTTGAGACAAGTCTCTTCTTCGCCTTTGATGTTTTGGGTGGGCAGGGGGATACTGACTGAATAAGGATACGATTGGCTTCAAGACCTGTCTGTAACTGAAGCATAACCAATGAAGATAAGAGGAAATATTACAGCTGTAATGATCTAAGCCTAAGCCATCAAAGTCAGAAGACTGCTCCACCTGAGCAGCTCTGTCCTGTACGAGTTTCCTCTGGTGCTCCTCCTCCTGCAGTTTCCGCTCCAGCTCACGGATCTTCACCTCGGCCATGTTCTGCGTGTGTGTTAGACGCCGGTATTCCTGCTCCAGCATGTCCAGCTTCTCCAGCTTCAGCCGCACGTCCAATGCGTCGGCCGTGTCCGAATCCCGCACGCACACCTGGGCAAGGTCAAACACCAGATACTACAGGCTCGTATAGATCCCAAAAAGTGGACGAGCTTACACACATCCCAAACCCCACAGGCTGTAGTGGATGAGCTCACAAACATCCCAAACCCTACAGGCTGTAGTGGACGAGCTTACACACATCCCAAACCCCACAGGCTGTAGTGGACAAGCTCACAAACATCCCAAACCCTAAATGCTGTAGTGGACAAGCTCACAAACATCCCAAACCCTACAGGCTGTAGTGGACGAGCTTACACACATCCCAAACCCCACAGGCTGTAGTGGACAAGCTCACAAACATCCCAAACCCTAAATGCTGTAGTGGACGAGCTCACAAACATCCCAAACACTACAGGCTGTGGCTTCAGGAGCAAGAGTGGACGCTCCACTAAAAGTAAAATGCAATGGTGCTCAGTATTAACCCGTGGGGGGCAGCCAACAGTCAAGCTGGAAAGAGCTTGCATGGGTGTATGCATACTAACCTGATGTTTAAGCACAGCAGTGCGGTCAGACTCAGTGTTCCTCACCAACTTCTTCATGTAGTCCAGCTGCTTCTCCAACAGGTTACACTTCGCCTCTGCTGCCGCCAACTGGGAAACTAGCTCTACACACACGCGCACGCACACACACACATTTGGTTTTTAACACAAATATGCTAGTACACACACACATACACATGCTCATGGGCACACACACATGCTTGATGAGAGAGACCTAGAAGAACAATGAAGAAAGAAAAGTGTCATATCTTCAGCCAAACCAAAGATGGGCATGCTGCAGTTGACCAAAGCACCCTCTAGATGGCAGTCTAACCTTGGTTCTTGGGTGCCGCTGCTTTACAGCTCTCATGCCCTCTGTCCAGAGCGCTCTGTGCACCAGACGTTTCTCTTGAGAGTTTCCAGAGGTTCTGCTCCGCCTGAGCCCGCTCTAGCTCCAGCCTGCGAATCTTCTCCTGCAGGTTCTTCAGAGCAGAGAGGATTGCTACACACACACACACACACACACACACACACACACAGCCATGCACAATCAGTAATTTTAGTACAAATTCACTTTACCATAAAATTTTAAACTTTTTTTAATTTTTGTCATCCTCCCTCTAATAAACAATGTAGCGATATATCAGCATTGGGCCTGCCAGTGAGGCGCACTGATCAGGGTGACCTCACCTTTTGCTGCACCTCTGCCTCAGCTGTACACTTCATTAGTGGTATAAACCCTTGGTCAGATGCACTTGCATAATGTACATCCTAAACCGGATCTTTTGTGATTTGCTAATCACAATTTTGATTTGGACTCGATTAATCGTGGCATCCCATTCCCCACCCCAGATCTCTGACACCAATGAAGCTTGGCTAACAGGCATGGGTTCAAACCTCACTCGCGTGCATGCAGTACAGACTCAGGTTTAAATAATTAAGTGATCTTACAGAGGACACAGGATTCACCTTCTATTTATCATATCCCTGCCTTGCACCCCCCCAATAAACCCTCCATCATTCGGAAGGGGAGAGCTCGAGCTATAGCGGAGCAGCTAAGTGTGTCAGCACTATCAGGTGTCACCGGTGGCTACCATGGGAAATGCTACGACAAACCAGAGTATGCACAGGTCTGTCTCTATGTGTGTGCATTGACACTACCACTGAGCGCACAGCTTTGAAAGCTGTGGGTGGAGGAGGGTGGGCATGTGTTACCTCCACTGCTGCTCTCTGGAAAAGCTTTAATGGGTCTTGTTGACTGTATTACGTTGGTGTTGATGAAGGGTTGACCAACAGGGTAGTCAGCATAGGAGGTCAGGGATGCAGTGTCAGACATCACCCCGTTTCTAGAGGGTACCGTGACCACCTCCTGTAGACAAGATTGTGCAGATAAAGGCATTTACATCTCAGGGAATTGGTTCATTGGTTCTGACTTCTTAAAGATACAATACGCTGCAGTCATTACATATTAATGCACTACATTTTTTTTTTACACAACCTCCTACAAATCCGACAGATTACAGCCGGAAAATTAGCTTTGAATAACACTTGACAGTCTAAAAAAGGTGTTCATAACACTTATTCGTTTAACGTTATCCATTCTCACATTCTAAACAAAAAAAGGGAGACGAATATTTATAGATCAGCGCCAAAACATCAATTCTCCTCAGCAAACTTTGACAAAGTTAAGCTAGCTTGTTTAAAACCCATAACGGACATTTGCAGATCAACGCTGCTAACATTAGCCAGTGTTCGCACTTGCAGGTTTCACCATAACAATCCACCATTTACTACTTCGTACACGCTCCGCTGCTCACCTTTTTACCAGACTCTTCCCCCCCCCCCCCCCCCTTCTCCAAGCTAATTTTATTCTAATGGAGCCACTCTATAACAAAAGAAAATACACAGCTAACTGTTTTTGAGTAGTACGGAACTGAAAACAGGATACAAGGGAATGATACGAACAGGTCCGAAGTGACTGGGGAAGTGTTGTGGAAGCTAAGCTATCTGGCTAAGCTAATATCTAGCTAGATTATGTTGCCAAGCGCGTAGTAGCCACAGCGACCCAAGATAGCTAAGCTAACTAGGTTAGCTAGGAAGTAAAGCTAGCTAACCTAAGGTGTTGATGACACTGGTAAGCGTAGATACCTTATCGCGCTCTGCGACCGATGATTTAGGCGTTGTATCCATTAATTGTGGACAATATGGTCCAGAGGTCTTAAAGTATTATTGCAAAGTATTTACATTTTAGAAATTTCCTAAATATATTAACTAACTGGTCTGCAAAAAGAGGAAACTAAATCTCATCCCGCGTAAAACATGTGAGGTCAGCACCAACAATAGCGTCGCTCAGGACACGTTTTAAAATAAAAGTCATAAACATAAACTTACATTTATGATCGCTAATGGAAAATGAAAATAATAATAATAATAATTATTATTATTATTATATAATATAGTATTAATAACTACGAAAACTAATTGCTATAACAATTAATATTAACAGTAACTGGAAGACGCACATACTACACCAAGACTACTATGACCCTTATTTGTTTATTGAAAACATTAACAAACTTCAGCAAGTCCAGCGTTCCTCCAGAATCCTGGGTACTGTTGTCCTGAAGATGTGTAGTTTTAACGTTTTTATGACGGGTTTAACTTTTTAGTGAGAAACATGCTTTTTAAGACAGATACATTTAAAAGTTTTCTTTCTCATATACTCTTTACAAAGGTTTTTTTTGCCCCACAGGTAGACAGTTATAGAAAATTAAACATTTCATCATAATAATAAATTTGTGATATGCTTGTCTTGAACATATAAGACTATATATATATATATATATATATATATATATATATATATATATATATATATATATATATATATATATATATATATATATATATATATATATATATATGGTTGACATAATACAGTTTATTTTTCATTTTCTTAATATTCTGAATGCCTGGAAACAGAAAATCTTGAATCAAGATCAGATTATATAAGACTCTCAGATCATATAAGACACTCACGCATGCCCTTATGCTGATCATGTTACAACAAAGAAATCACAAAGTCTGTCTTTTATCCAAGGAATACTGGGATTTGCATTTCATGATGTTCCAACTTAACCCGACTTCTACTGTTTTTTATTATATTCTGTTAAGCAACCAGGAAAGTTTGGAATGCTATTGGAATACAGGCCAGGCTGGTAATAGAACAGCCTCGGTCCCTTGAGTTCAACTTACATCGTTCCAAGGTCCTGCGTAAAATGTTTGTCCGTTCAACATATGGATATAAATCCCACTTATAATTACGCACACATACAATTTGACCAAATCCAGACAAGGCCAAGACAAAACTTGACATACAGGTAAGGAGTTTGACAGCCTGCAGTTTCACACTGAGCCAGGAGAGGGCACCAGATTGCTGCATTTTTACAACTGACGGTTGACACGCAAAAACCTTTTGGTTAATTTCAAAAAGTATTTTAATATATCTTACAAAACTATAAGCTGCATTGCACTCATAATGCAAATATCTACTCATGGAGGGAATTGTTTACAATTAATAAGGTACATTTTTGATAAGAGTTTCAAGGGTTGTTATAATTTTGGGAGTTTTGTTTGCTGCTTGCCTATATGAAATTTAGCTGAAAGAAATGTTTCGTGAAAAAAATACACAAACATGTGCGCGCGCTTGCATGTGCACACACATAATTTATGGAAACTAAGACAATAACAAGCTACTTCTTAATGTTCAGAAACCACACAATGACAAGACCCTGCATGCAACCATGACCATAGCCTCATTCAGAGCACATTAATCAATGAATGTTATGTATTCAGATACAAAAATAAATAAATTTGAAACTATTCTTCAATACATTTAATATAGAAAAAATAATATTCAAGCTTATGTGCTGATCATGTATATAAAAAGCATTGCTGAAGAACAGATATTAGAGATACAGAAAGGGAGTGAAGGCTCATGGGTACTCAGTTCTGTATAAGTGAAGATGAATTGGAATGGCAGTAAGGACTGTTAATTAAAGTAAAGACTGAAGGTCGAGTTCTTGTGGGAGAAGGGTTTGTTGCAACTTGTTTTTCTCTTTGAGCTCAGTGATAGGCTGTTAGGGCAGAGAAGAATGACAGATGGAACTCTGGTTCCATGGTTGCTTGGTAACTTCTGGGTTCCTCCTGTTTGCAGCAGCAATACCAAAGACAGACAAATAAAGTAGGGCAGGTGAAGAAAGGTCAAAGTTCAGCAGCACAGGTCACGTTACCAGACGGAACATTTGTTGACAGGATGCATAGGTGAGCCCTTCGGACAATGGAATACGCGACCAAACTCATCAAACTGAGATACGCTGCCGATAACTCTGTAGAGATTGAACAATATAAAAACATACAAAATCAATTACGTTTGGTTAAAATTATGAATGTATCATTTAGTATACACAGTGGAGAGAGTGAGTGCCTCTGTATACACATGTGTGAATACACATATATGCGTGTGTGTTTGTGAGAACATCTATGTGCATTTTTACCTGTAGTGTTCTGGGGCATGTTTGTCAGTCAGCAGCTGAAGGTATATGGACTGGGACCGCCTCTTCATGCACCAATTCTGTTACGATAATGGAGGACACACATGTCAATCACTAGCAATAATCCATAAAACTTGTTTAATGCTCTAAAATTCCCTGCAACTTCCTAGATATCCGACACCCCCCAACAGACAGACAGTGAAGCCACTCCAAAGATGTTTATCTGTGAATACATCTAAGCAGGTAAAACCACAGTTCAGCATATTGCTCCAAAATTTAACAAAAACATAAATGGACACAATAAATGGACACAACATAAAACTGCATTCATTCCAAAACAATAAAGCATATCTGCTCAGAAATGCAATTGAGTGAAAGGGGCGCGTAGCTGTAACAGAGGGGGCGTGGCTGAGTGTTGTTAGCCTCACGCTTGCATACTAAAAAAGGTCAACAGAAAAGCATGGCGAGAAAGCTTCTGATTCAGTATCCAGCTGTCCTTTGGCTTATTTATGCTTTATTCTTCCATTTCTGTTGAGAAAAAAAGGAGATGGTGCCGTTCCTGTAATCTTCCTCCCTACTCATAGTCTTCCTCCCTCCCTACCCATAGTACTCCCAAAGCGCTTAAATGTATTACAGTAAACTTTTTTTTTCTTCTGCCAAGAATAAATCGTTCTGGCTACAGGTGACAGAGAAATGGTTGCCACCCAAAAGCACTCTATAAAGTGACGAAGGCTGGTTCTACCGGACTCACGCAAACAGAGAACACATCAAATGCAACCAATCTTCTAAAACCAATCCAACCCCCGTAAACCATTCCCTTAAAATCAACAGCCAAAAACCAAAGGCCAAAGACAAATCATCTAAGTCCTAAAACCAATCACCTGCCCCCGAAAAGCTCCGTAAAGGTTATGACCTGTTGGCCCGTGGGTCCTTGGTTTGTCACATGACATAAATAATGAGGAGGCATGTCTGTGAGGTCCGTCAGTACCTGGGCAAACGCTATGAACAACAGCTGCTCATGTGTGTATTTGAGGCCTGGGAGAGGTCTCTCTGGACCATGTTCTCTGATCCACTTCTGATAGGCCTGCAGAAACAGAGACAGACAGACAGACAGACAGCATGAGGGAGCGAGAGAGAAAGAGAGAGAGAGGAAGAGAGGAAGAAGGAAGAAAAGGGGAAAAAAGAGGAAATAATTGAAAGGCAGTCAAATAGGAGTTTAGGAAGAACAGAAGAAAGAAAGACTTGCCAACGCATGATATTTTTGTATATAAAAATCCAGAATATTTAGGAACAACTGGCTTTAGGTCTAACTACAGAGGAAGGAATAGAATGGAAAGATGTGAGCAGCAGGAAAAGATAGAGAGAAAACAACAGGGGAGGGGTGTGGCGGTCAGCAATAATGAGAGGTCAGGCCAGTTGCCATGGCAGCAGGAGTTCTAATGTCCTATCATGTTGATTGACTGACAGGTAGATTGTGGCTTACATAGTAGGAGAGTTTCAGGCCCCCGAGATCAGCAATGTTCTCGCCAAGAGTGAGACGTCCATTTACCTGCGCACACATGCACACCCACATCCACACAAGCGCATGCATGTGTACACACACTCACGAATGCAAATGCTGTATATCCACGCAGTCTTCTAAATAATTTTTTAATTACTTTACTCAAAACTGACGGACTAGCTTGAATCATACATGTTCAAAAACATGTGATACGCGTATACGCCGATCAGCTACAACTTTAAACCCACTGAGAGGTGAGGTGAATAACATTGCATCTGTCATTACAATGGTACCTGTCAAGGGGCGGAATATATAAGACAGAAAGCGAACAATCAGTTCTTGAAGTTGAATGTGCTGGAAGCAGGAAAAATGGGCAGGTTTAAGGATTTTGACAAGGCCCAGACAGTGATGGCTAGACCACTGGGTCAGATTGGGTCAGAGACCTCTGGGTCAGACTGGGTCAGAGACCACTGGGTCAGATTGGGTCAGGGACCACTGGGTCAGGCTGGCTCAGAGACCACTGGGTCAGGCTGGGTCAGAGACCTCTGGGTCAGATTGTGTCAGAGACCACTGGGTCAGACTGGGTCAGAGACCTTTGGGTCAGATTGGGTCAGAGACCACTGGGTCAGAGACCTTTGGGTCAGACTGGGTCAGAGGTCTTGTGGGATGTTCCTGGCATTCAGTGGGGACAACCAGTGAGGTGGAAAGAGGGTCATGGGTGCCCAAGACTCAACACATGGGCAAAGAAGGCTGGGCTTTCTGGTCCGAAGACGAGATACTGTAGAGATACACATACTGCTGAAAAAGTTGTTGGCTATGACAGAAAGGTGACAGAACACACAGGGCATGGCGGCTTGCTGCGTATGGGGCCGCAGATCGGTCCAACTCCGAAAGCATCCGCGACGGGCACGCAAGCATCCAAACTGGATGAAGGAGAAGGCGGCCTGTTCTTATGAGATGCGTCTCTTTTGCATCTTGCGGATGGTCGTGTGCGTGGGGAAGAGGATGAACCATGGGAGGAAGGCAGTGTGATGCTCCGTGCAATGTTCTGCTGGATAATCACAGGGTGCAAAATTCCCTGCAAAAATTGTTCTGGAATAGTTTGAGGAATGTCACAAAAGTTCAAGGTGTTGACTTGGCCTCAGAATTCCACAGATCTCAGTGTGATCGAACATCTGTAGGACGTGCTGGAAAAGCAAGTCTGATCCGTGGAGGCACCACTTCGCAATTACAGGACTTGCTGCCAATATCTTCAGATGCCTCGATGGTTCAGAGCTATTCTGGAGGCAAGAGGGGGGCCTACACAATATTAGCAGGCTGACTGGACCGCATAGTAAGTATGTACCGGACTGTACACGCAACAGTGATTCAGCCAACCGTGCAGAAGCATTGTGACTGAGATTCTGGGGGAAGCTTCTTTTCCCCTGAGTCAGCCACTGCCCTGGTACATCTGCCTCTCTTTCCCTGTGGAACACTCCCTGTCTCTGCTAGTTGTGAACGGCATTATATGGGGGGCTAGAAAGCCGCCCAGGCTGTGTTTTCTCTGAAGGCATGTAGGGGGCGCACCATTGAACAGCTGCTGGCGTCTATACAGGAATAACTAGTGTGCTGTGCTGTTTTTAGGTCGTGAAGTTTGTCAGAAGTTTGGTTTCAACTGCCAATAAAGATAAACACCCACTGGCATCTGGATCTGATGTCTGTTTGTGTGTGTGTGCACGTGCATATATGTGCATGTGTTTAGGTGTGTGTGTAGATATGTGTGTGCGTGTCTCTCTGTGTGTGTGCATGTGTGTAGGTGTGTGTATGGACATGTGTCTGCCTCTGAGTCTATGTTTTTCAACACTCACCCTCTGGTTATAGACGGTAAAGTTGTCATACAGTTTGATGATGCACTCTGCTTTCTTCTGGAACTTCCTGTACGATTCCTCAGTCCACCACTGCTTCAGGTTGCCATAACGATCATACTGCCCACCTTTTAGCACACACACACACACACACACACACACACACACACACACACACACACACTGTCAAATGACTTACCATTTGATAACAGAATCCCATAATTTTTCTATGGGACTAGACTGAAAATACTGAGAAGTCCACTGGTATAATAATAAATGATGGGCTGTGTTTACAAAGAGCTGCACTCATTCAGTGCTGTCCAATCAATATAATCCGGCAAGTGCATATCAAAAAAATCTCTTTCTCTCTCTCTCTCTCTCTGGCTCCATCAGTTCAGTTCAATGCATTTGAAGGCTTTATTCACATATATTAAGTTCTCAAGTACTATGTCTCATTCGGTCTCACCCCAGTCATCATAGCCATGGGTTAGCTCATGTCCAATAATTGCTCCAATCCCCCCATAGTTTAGAGACCTAAAGCAATACAGAACAAACAAAATGAGTTACAGTTCTAGATTGTGAGCACTAGGTGGCAGTGCAGTGCCTCACGAACAAAATTAGTCAACTTTTAGGTATGGGTGCCAGAGTACCATATTCAGATATGTGTGTGTGTGTGTGTGTGTGTGTGTGTGTGTGTGTGTGTGTGTGTGTGTGTATGTGTGTGTGTGTGTGTGTGTGTGTGTGTGTGTGTGTGTTCGTGTGCGCAAGCACATTATTATTCCTTTTTGTGAGGGAAGATCAATACAACGAAGAAAGTGTCAGCCTCTGATTAGAGCCATTCCCACAATGGCCTTGCACACACACACACACACACACACACACACACACACACAAACTTTGTCATTGTTAAAAGTCTAGGACCTTTCTCACATTGACCAAGAGAGGAAAGTAGTTTTTCTCAGGCCACCCACCCACACACACACACACACACACACACACACACACACACACACAAGGGCAAAGTCTTCTAAATGATTAGAGCTGATTGAAGCATTAAAAGCCAAATGTTGGAGGTGTAAAAGTGGGGATGTCGCGTTTGAATTCATAAGGACGTCCCAAGATGGTTCTACCCACTGCCAAAGGCTCCAGGACCTGATGTGTATCTTCAACAGTGACCACAGTCCTGCTGGGCCTGAAGATGAGACATGTGTGACACATGCCACAAACGGTCTGAGGTGTATGGGGGCATACGGAGAAGCCGAGACACATAGAAACTACACTAACCACATACACAGACTTGTAAACGTGATCTCAGTAAAAAGCAAAAGATAATAAATATCTGAACAATCCAGCAGTTAAAATTAAAATTAAGTTAAAATGGCCACAACAAGGTTATGTATTATTTCACTTTGTGATTCAACCAAAATGCATTTAACTCAGCAGTTGGCCATGTTTAATGTATCAGCCATGATAGACTCTTGAAAATCAGCTGCATGGGTCCATGGAAACATTGTGTTTAGCCTAACCAGAGTGGTGGACTATTTGGAAGCGGCATGTCTGCAGCTGTGTGCACTTTTAACGAGTGAAAATGGAAATGAAATTGTGTACAACTTATAAAACATAAAATGATAAGGTTTTACAAATCCCCCTCTCTGGAGGGTTCTCTGCACAGCAGGGTGCTCCCACGGGGGTGGGGCGCTCCCAGCACCCACCGACACTCTGCTATAAGTATATGTGCTATTGCACAGAGCAATTTTGAAATGTCGTCTATAGCACTACGCAAAGGTAGTGGATCTCTAGTGGGTTTGAAAATATCGCTATAGAACTATAGAGCAGGTCAGCCTGGGGTAGTGTGGGATTGCGTGGAATACTGCTGGCCTCTATAGAACAGTTCTACTGTGTAGTGGTATAGACTGGCTCGGTATATAGCTGAATAGGGCAGGTTAGTATGGACTGAAATACACTGAGTTTGTAGGTCTGGATAGCGCTGGAAAAATGTTGTATAAAGAAGTCTACAGTGAGTTGGTGTAGAATAGACAATAGGGAATAGGGAAGAGTGGTATAGAGGGGTCAGGTGTGAAGTTATAGAGAGTGTACAGGGAAGAGTGGTATAGAGGGGTCAGGTGTGAAGTTATAGAGAGTGTACAGGGAAGAGTGGTATAGAGGGGTCAGGTGTGAAGTTATAGAGAGTGTACAGGGAAGAGTGGTATAGAGGGGTCAGGTGTGAAGTTATAGAGAGTGTACAGGGAAGAGTGGTATAGAGTGGTCAGGTGTGAAGTTATAGAGAGTGTACAGGGAAGAGTGGTATAGAGTGGTCAGGTGTGAAGTTATAGAGAGTGTACAGGGAAGAGTGGTATAGAGGGGTCAGGTGTGAAGTTATAGAGAGTGTACAGGGAAGAGTGGTATACAGTGGTCAGGTGTGAAGTTATAGAGAGTGTACAGGGAAGAGTGGTATAGAGTGGTCAGGTGTGAAGTTATAGAGAGTGTACAGGGAAGAGTGGTATAGAGTGGTCAGGTGTGAAGTTATAGAGAGTGTACAGGGAAGAGTGGTATAGAGTGGTCAGGTGTGAAGTTATAGAGAGTGTACAGGGAAGAGTGGTATAGAGTGGTCAGGTGTGAAGTTATAGAGAGTGTACAGGGAAGAGTGGTATAGAGTGGTCAGGTGTGAAGTTATAGAGAGTGTACAGGGAAGAGTGGTATAGAGTGGTCAGGTGTGAAGTTATAGAGAGTGTACAGGGAAGAGTGGTATAGAGGGGTCAGGTGTGAAGTTATAGAGAGTGTACAGGGAAGAGTGGTATACAGTGGTCAGGTGTGAAGTTATAGAGAGTGTACAGGGAAGAGTGGTATAGAGTGGTCAGGTGTGAAGTTATAGAGAGTGTACAGGGAAGAGTGGTATAGAGTGGTCAGGTGTGAAGTTATAGAGAGTGTACAGGGAAGAGTGGTATAGAGTGGTCAGGTGTGAAGTTATAGAGAGTGTACAGGGAAGAGTGGTATAGAGTGGTCAGGTGTGAAGTTATAGAGAGTGTACAGGGAAGAGTGGTATAGAGTGGTCAGGTGTGAAGTTATAGAGAGTGTACAGGGAAGAGTGGTATACAGTGGTCAGGTGTGAAGTTATAGAGAGTGTACAGG
>NC_137513.1:9885000-9950000 GCF_041902795.1 Electrophorus electricus
AGCAACATGGAAAGTGAATAAGTTTGTGCTGCATCGCATAATGTGTCTGTTCACATGGTATCTGGCATCCGGTTTATATTACTGTTTGTTTTTTGGGGTTTTTTTGCTTGCATGTTTGTGTAATATCGGGTTGTTTTTTTGCTGGTTGTTAGGTGCTGGTCTTTTTACATTTACATTTTTATTCTATTGATATATTTTGTGTTGGATTATTTAGTGATTTGAATTGGCTTGTGATGTACTGGACTGGGTTGTGATGCACTGGATTGGGGTGTGATGTACTGGGTTCTGGTGTGACGTACTGGATTGGGGTGTGACGCACTGGATTGGGGTGTGACGTACTGGATTGGGATGTGACGTACTAGATTGGGGTGTGACGTACTGGGTTGTGGTGTGATGTACTAGATTGGGTTGTGATGTACTGGACTGGGTTGTGATGCACTGGATTGGGGTGTGACGTACTGAATTGGGTTGTGATGTAGTGGACTGTGTTGTGATGCACTGGATTGGGCTGTGACGTACTGGTTTGTGGTGTGACGTACTGGACTGGGTTGTGACGCACTGGATTGGGTTTATGACATACTGGATTTGGATGTGACATACTGGATTGGGGTGTGACGTACTGGGTTGTGGTGTGATGTACTGGGTTGTGGTGTGATGTACTAGATTGGGTTGTGATGTACAGGACTGGGTTGTGATGCACTGGATTGGGCTGTGATGTACTGGATTGTGGTGTGACATACTGGATTTGGTGGTGATGTACTGGATTGGAATGTGACTTACTGGGTTGGGGTGTGACGTACTGGGTTGGGGTGTGACGTACTGGATTGGGGTGTGACGTACTGGATTAGGTGGTGATGTACTAGATTTGCATTGTGCTGGGTCGTGTCTTTTTCTGTATCTTAGCTACAGTTGCTTACGTTGTCTTGTCCACTTCCTGGTGGATCTTTTTCACAGACAGTTTGATGTTGTACTTGATGCTGTTGAGAATGTTTTTGAAGTAGGTCTTCTCATTCACGTCAAACTTAGGACACCAAGCGAGAAGAGAAGAGAAAAAAGAGAAAGAATAAATGAGAATAAATGAGATTAAATGCTGCTAAACATGCATAACATTACACCCACACCCCTTTAAATCCGTTTGTGAGTTCGAAGGGGGGTGTGGAAGGTGAGCCCAAAAATGTGCGTGGCTTACCCCATACTCCTGGTCAATGAGCTCAGGCTTCAGCAGGAATTCTGGATATCCTGTCATCACCATCATATGCTGTAGCTGAGTGTGTGTGTGTGTGTGTGTGTGTGTGTGTGTGAGAGAGAGAGAGAGAGAGGAAAAGTCTATCAAGATTTTTCTTATTTACGATTTTGATTCTTTATTTGTTTTCTTTTATTTTGCTTTCCCAGTTTTTACTAGCAATTTCTCACGCAATAAAAAAATCAAATCATCAACATAAGTCTCTCTGGGCCCTGTCAGTATATCTACTTGAAAAATATACGTGAAAAATGTACATGAAAAAGTCTTTTTGACGTAGAGCCTCCCTCACCATATAAATACTGTACTTTAGAAGACACCTCTGCTCCGACAGTACTACAGCCCAGACGTATTAAGACGTGTTCACGCATTTCCGACGTCAGTTACCATGCACTTGTTTATTGTTTACCTTGGCACGCGCTGCTTCTTTGGTCTCATCATCCATCCAGTCAAGCTCCTGGAGTCTGACATCCAGCGCGTGCTTTATGTCCTCTACCAGCTCCTGTACCTGGGAACCACAAGCAACAGACGCAGTGAAAGAGGGGCGGGGCTAAGGCGAGTGTTGTACCGAATTCTTGCAGGAAGCGGCTACACTTCACTAGTCTTAAGACGGAGGAGGTTCTGGATCTGGATTATGGCTTTTGTTCACATTGGTTTAGGATTTGAATCCCGGATCTGAATGCTCTTTTACTGGCTGTAAGAGCTATGCTGACGGATAAAGGAAATGGGGAGGAGTGAGGAAAATGTGGGAGAGGGAAGATGTATGGAAAAACTGGAAGAAAGAGGGGCGGAAAGGAGGAATTCTTTGGAATAGGCAAGGGGTGGATGGATTCCAGCGAAGCGCTGCACTGGATTTTAGCAAAATATTTTACTAAATAATAATCATTTTAAAAAATCCAGAGTGTGCTAAAATCTGCAATATGCTAAATCTACACAAGCACAAAGAAAAATCTGCCCATGTCTGTAAAGCTGAATAATCATGTCTGTAAAGTCAAATTTCACTGTAAAGTTAAATGTTTCCTCAGATTGCCCGTGCAACTTTCCACAACACCAACAGCCTCCTGTTCATCCTTGATGAGATTCGCCTTGGCTGGCATTGGAGTAGCTGACTGGGCAGCTAATGCTTCGATGAAAGCAAAGGTGAGAGGAAAGTTGAAGAGCACGCTCAAAGTGGAAGTCTCCTGCTCTCTACACAAACCAGGCCTGCCCGCCTTTCAGCCGGACAGCCGCCTGCGTTCCTGTTCAGTCCTCGCAAACACCCTACCACTCCAGGTTTTTATCCTATGGCAGCTCCCAGCGGATGTGAACCAGACAGTGAAGAACACTGCCTTCCCGATACAGGTGGGCTCAGAGACAGCGTAGACCATTACCGCAATCTCCCAATGGGCCCCTCTAAGGATGCAGAGCACCGACCAAGAACAATCGCCCAGACAGGTCTTCACTCAAATTTAGTCCCTGTCTTGTTTTAGTTAGATGGGAAGAGTTTGAAGAGCTCTAGCATGTTACATGGACTATGTCCACGACGAGAGGGGGAATTGGATTGGGTAGGGAAAGACTGACGCAGAGCACAGTGGCAGACCGGATCCCTGTTCCGACTCTTCCTTTGTCGGGGCAGAAGGGCTGGAGAGCAGATCTCCAGCGGGAAGGTTGGCGAGCGCGGGTCGAAACCCACAAGACCTGTCAGGTCGCTGCTGTTTGAACCGTGACCTGTCAGGTCGCTGCTGTTTGAACCGTGACCTGTCAGGTCACTGCTGTTTGAACCATGGCCTGTCAGGTCGCTGCTCTTTGGGAATTGGCAAGCACAAGTCACAATCGTCACAAGTGAAGCGAGATTTCGGAGCACAGCCTCGACCTTGGAGCATGCTGCCTTGGTGAATGGAGCGTTTTTTGTTTTTTTGTTTGGCCGTGACCAAATGGGCGAGGTCTCCGCAACGTGGCGTCCATCCATCCACGTGCCTGCCACTGAACAGCGTGAGGGGAAGAGGTGGAGGGACAGAGGGTGTGAAAAAGTAAACAATCCGGGGAAGAACGGCGAGAGGAGGGAGACGCAGACGGCACGAAGAATGACAGCGAATGGGATCACACGAAGGTGGGGGATTAGGATGGACAAGGAGAGAGGGGAGCGAGAGAGGAGGAACGAGAGAAGGAGAGACAAGGAGTGTGAGAGTGTGGGGAGAAACGAAGAGAGGAAGGGGACTGGAGGGAATGAGCAGGCCAAAGAGGAGCAGGAGGAAAGAGGAATAAAAAAGTGGGAGAAGGTGAAGGAGATGTATGGAAAGACGTGAGAGGAAGACGTGAGAGGAAGAGAAACTAACAGCTGTGGCTTGAGAAGGCAAGGCAGTGACTAGAATGAAGGAGAAAAGTGTGTTATAGGAGAGTTGTGCGGTATTGCTTTTTGTTCTTGTTGTTGTTCTTTTTTTTGCTTTGGTTTTGATCTTAGCACTTAGTGCATTAGTTCAACAGCTGTTTAGTGAGAGTCATTAAAGCTTACTTGAATTACATTAAGAGTGTGTGCTATCTTGTGTATTATTAACAGATCTTTGGAGTACTCGATTCTGATTGGTCATGTGAAACACGCAGACTCTTATTTCGATCTCTTGCAATACAAGTGAATTTCAAAATTGACTATTGCATAATGCTGCATTAGGATTCTGTACTGTATTGAGTATTTTCTGTATTGTGTTCTGTTGCTTTTGTTGGTGCCATATTTCATGTCACAGTGTTGTACTGCACTGCATTCTTTAGGCTTGTCTTGTGCTATATTACATTTACAGCATTTGACAGACACAACAGAGCATTGACAGGCCAACACATTTTCCAGAGCTCAGAAGTGTTGAGAATCATATTACGTATTTATTATGGATTGTGCCATGCCGTGTTACACTGTGTATGATGTATCATGTCATTCTTCATTGTCCTGTGCTATGCTGCACTCCACTGTGCTCAGCTATGCTCTGCTGTGCTGTGCCATGTTGTGTTGTACTGTGTCATTCTGCATTGTGCTGGGCTGCGCTGTGCTCAGCTGCACTCTGCTGTGCTGTACCGTGCTGTGTCATTATGTATTGGGCTGTGTTGCGCTGTGCTCAGCTGCACTCCTCTATGTTGTACCGTGCTGTGTCATTCTGTATTGTATTATGCTGTGCTGGGCTGTGTCGGGCTCCCTTGCCGATTGGCATGCTGTGTCTTGCCTTGGCCTTGCTGTTGGAGGAGAAATGCCTCTGGACGAACAGGGCTCCGAGAGCCATGCCAAAGTGCTTGTTGGCCTGTGTGAGGCACAGGCGACCCAGCTCCAGCTGCCTCTCTGTGCCGTCAATCTCCCGGGAGAACTCGTGGATGGTGCTACGGAATGCCGTTGACAGGTGCTCACTGAGGGCAGCCACGATACGCCACAGCATGTAGTTATGCAGCACCCTGAGTAAGAGGGGGGGGGGAGGAGGAGACAGAGAGAGAGAGAGAGAACAAAAGAAAGAAAATGAGTGTGTTTAAGACAGATATATATATAATTTATTTTTATTTTTTTGTAGGTGTGTGTATTGGGGGAGAGAGAGAGAGAGAGCTGGAAGATACCCTTTGTATTAGAGATTTTGATACTGTTCCAGAAATGAGTGGCTAGGCTAGAGTGAACGGCTAGACATCCTAAAAAGATTAAGCCCTATTTAATTAGTCTGAAATGTAAACAGAAGGAAAATGTCATATTAAACAAAACCCAGCCGCACGCGCCCACTCTCGTCAGCCCAATGAGTGTGACGTCACCTTCTCTGGCCCTCTTCATGCAGGTGGTTTCAGTTAGCACACGTGGACAGCATTTTAATCATAACATACTCTGGCACTGCTGTGGGTCTGTCTGGCCAACAAAGCACTTCTGAACACAATTCAATTGAGGGGGAGAGAGAGAGAGAAAGAGAGGTGGGGAGAGTAGGGAGAGGGAGAGAGAGAGAGAGAGAGAGAGAGAGAGAGAGAGAGAGAGAGAGAAGAAGCAAGGGGGAGAAAGGGGATGTAAAAAGAAAGCAGAGGGGAAAGGTAAATGAATGGAGAGATGAAAAGGAGGGGGAACTTTTAACCACTGAGAAAGAAAGACGTTTGCAGAGAGGAGCAGAAGAGAAGAGGAAGCTGGAGAGGTGCAAAAGAGGGTGAGAGGAACAGAGTGGCAGCTCTCCATTCTGACCTCTTTGGCACTGATTAGAACTCAATACAGCAGGTGTGAGTGGGTTTATTATTTGTTTACTCCTTTATTTTTGTGTTTTCATCACCTGTTTTTGTCCATTATCAGTAAGCGTTTCCTTGTGGGCAGGGTACTGGGGGTAAATTAAGGAAACATATATTAAATTAAAGAGCATTAAAGAAATGTTTTCTAATGATGAAACAATAGTCCATCAATGGCAGGGGATAACGAGTAAGCTCATTAGGCTAATGTATGCGAATGAAGGAATGAAGCTCATTATGAATAAAAACGCTTCCTCCATGGGAGTACCTAAGATGTTCAGCCCTTTCAGAGCAAAACACACTCACGGGTACATTCACAGATGTACACTTTTACACACACACACACACACACACACACACACACACACACACACACACACACACACACACACACACACACACACACACACACACACACACATACACACACACACACACACACGCAGCAGTATTTCCTTGACCCAGTGCTCCCTGATTGTGTATGTGGATGTTCTGGTGTTCCCTGAGTTGATGAATACACCTGCAGAGAAAGAAACATGGAAGGACAGAATGAAAGAAAATGAGGGGGAAAGAGAAAGGCAACCTTAGGAAGCTACGTTGGGTCACCCAGGTGCCAAGAGCAACATGGCCTACTATCTATCTCCTACGTGTGTGGGGGTAGGGGGGGAGTAGGGAATTTATAAATGATATATAAGGTGTGGGAGGCATGAGTGTGTGTTTCTGTGTTTCTGTAAAGTATTCATCTGTATGTGAATTCCTCACTTGCAAAGATCTGCTGGAAGATGCAAACATAATACTTCATATATATGCGAATGATACATCACCATCTCTGGGCTGTAGTCCCCGCCCACATTATGGTTTTTCAGATTGTCAGAGAGAGACAAAGAAGGTAGGAGAAAGACAGAGAAAATGTGAAAAATGTGGTAATGATGAAAAGAAAGTAAAATATCTCTGATGTGTTTGTGAAGATAATATAAAAGGATGTCTTTAAGAGAAACAAACCAAATCAGTGCGCATCATTCCTATATGCTGAAAACAACTTTGCTGATCCTCACAGAAATGTGTCATAAATAGCTACAATCAGCAAGCTTTTACAGCCATGTTACCAAGAGGCAATCCTGTCACGCTCACTCGTACCCCATATATGCGGAAAGCACCAGAGTTTCTAATGGCTTCATCCAATAAGGGGCTGCATTCCAGGTGAAAGCCAAGTGCACAGTCGGCTCAAGAATGGGAGGACATAGCAAAATGTATCACCAAATTAACAGCAGACAAGTTAAATTGGTTGTCCTAATTAAAACCAACCAATAGAAATGCAGGGAAAGGGCTGGGTGACTATTTCATGTGCCCAAAACAAAAAAAAAAGCCAAAATATACCAATCCCCACTGCTCTATGGCAGCCCTCTGGGCCACACATCAAGATATATAGTAAACAAGAAAGAATATATAATAATCTGTAAAAATTAAATGTACATATAATGGCATAGTGGACTAACATTACTAACATTGACTAACATTTATACCACTGGTTATTGTCTCCAGGCTATCTCAAATTGGGCTAAATCTCTGTTCTTTATCAGTCACGTAACAGATCGTGGTTCTAGAAGTATTGACAAAGCCTTAAGAAGAGCCCACATCTCTGTACGTCATATTGCCCACTCATAAATTTCACAAGATCAAAGAGTTAGAAACTCCTTTTCCCATTTAATCCAAATGATGGTCTCTTCCCAAGTCACTAAACCTAAAAGAACTGGGCTCCAGATGACAGATGACCCTACCACCCTGCCAGTATCTACACAGGGCCATAAAGCTGTACATTACACTGTAGTTTGGTTCCATTACATCTGCTTACACAGGGTGAAAACCAGAGAAGTTGTTTCCCAGGTTATAATCTGAGACAATTAGGCAGGAAATAAAAAATCCTGTTTGAAGCCAAGTCCGCAGTATTGACCAGATAATACTCAATGCCAGGACCGAAAGAGAAAGGTTGAACAAAAAGAAGGCAAGAAAGATAGAGACTGAATCACAATGGCACTGAATCAGTAGGGGTACGACAAATGCCCCTTTCTTTCATATGAAATATTGATCTATGTCGATCAAAAGATACAGATTTCATGCACATTATATAGATCAATCAAGTCCAGCCACTGTGCATCGTTCACCACTGCCCCCAATACAAATATTCCAATATCTCATTTGTGTAGTTTGTCAAGAGGAAAGTTAAATTGAGAGCTGACTTTTCTAGCATGTGTAAATTGCCCACAAAGAACTTCGTTTTATACTTCGTGCTTGCTTACATGAACTCCTGAGCACACAGGTGTCAGCTACACCTTATCTGTATGCATTTAAATGAGTCTATAGACCGTCTACCATAAACAGTTTGTGATAGCCTTCCTAGCTGCTGGCTGGATATTTTCTGATGGTGTGTCACCCTCCATTCCAGAGACCCTGAGTTCCTTGTCAGTTGTAAATGCTCTGTTAAGTTCTGGGTAGTGTTCGACAATGTCCAACAATGTCACTACATTAACTGTAATGCCCTGTGAAGCTGCAGAGTTCGGCAATGTCACTATCTTGTCAGCCGTAATGCTCTGTCGAGAGTAGTCCGATATCCAGTCAGAAAAGTGACTAGTGATGAATGGGGACGTGAATGCGCAAACTGCTGCCGTTTGTTATCAGCAGCAGATGTGGCCCACGTGGAGAGCTGCGCGCGGATGTCTGACCCCAGCTTCTCGTGTGGCATTAATCTGTCTCCGTCCCTCGTGCAGCGACGTCACAGCGGCCTTGTCGGAACTGCATTAGCATTTATACTCTTGGTGGATTATTAAGAAATTGCGCTGTTGACTTTTTTTTTTTTTTAATTCACCCAAAGCACTTTAGATAAATTAACATTGGCAGCTGTAGTTTTTACTCATAAAACCAATTTCGCCTTTTCTTTTTCTACATTTGATTCTCACAGAAAACGTCTCTTTTAGGCACGGGGAAATATAAGTGTTGTTTAAAGTGGTACGGCTTGTAGATCAAACATTTACGAGCAGCATTTCGGCGGGAATGGTTAAGTCATGGCCGCGCGTCGCTGCTAATGGCGTGGCTCTTAGTTAGCACAGTGGTATAGCGTTTAGCGCTGTTAGGGGAACTACGTCGCTTTTCATTTTGTTCTACGCTCAGCGTAAAGTTACGCCGACGGCAGACAATTCTTTAACAACAGAAAAGAAAGACGTACGGAGAGAAAAATGCTGGGGTGGCAGCGAAAACAAAAAGACTTGGGACGGAGCCTGTAGGGATCCTTTCATCGCCGCGACGCCAGGAGGTAGAGTCGGAGGAAAAAAAGAAAGGACAGGGGGTCAAAAAAGAAAGAAAAGAAAAGAAAAGCGCAAAAGGAGAACTGAAGACACACGAAAAAGTCATTCCGCCTTCCGTAGTGCTTAGTCGTGGTGATGAAAGCGGATTGGCTGTAAATGCAGGCATCACCATGGTGATGATAATAACGGTGATTATGAAGGAAGGTTTCATTGTGAGCATATTATGGGCTATAATGTGTTATTATAGGAGCGCGTGAAGATCGGACACTAGAAAAATAAATTCTTGTAACTCTAAAAAAAAAAAAAAAAAAAAAAAAGGTGGAAGCTTTGTAGGGAGAGAGTGGACAAGAGAACTGAGCAGACAAAACAGCAAAGAGGAGAAGAGTGACTCAATGAGTTAGACTTAGGAAGACAGTCCAGCATGTCTGGTATAGAAAGCCTGGTAAAAGAGCGTGCAGAAACACACATGTACCTTTATTCAAGCAGAGGCCATACAAAACGGTTTCAAACTAAAAGTGTGAAAGATGCACACAAAATAACACACATGCACACACAAAGGCAGATGCATGGGATAATACTTCAAATTGGATAGCTGTCAACAGTAGCATAGTTGACCAGTGTCCGTGAAGCACACACACACACAAAATTAATTTTATTGTGTATGAAGTATTTCTTTGGGAATTTCTCAAGAGCTCTCTCTCTCTCTCTCTCTCTCTCTCTCTCTCTCTCTCTGTATGTGTTGTTTGTAGTGTTTCACTGTTGCGTGACCCCTCAGCTGTGCCAAGGCTGATTAGTATCGACCCACAACACGCCCACTTAACCACACACGCGCACACACACACACATGTACTTGCACACGTTTGTGCACACATGCAGGCACACACACACAAATAACAAAATTACATCCTTTGTGGACTGAAACTACATAGAGAAACGTGTTCAATGTTCTTTCCTTTATTTCCTGTCTTTTATTCCTTATTTCCTATCCCATCTCTCTCTTCCATTCTTTCCTCCTTTCTCATCCATTCTTCCTTTCTTTCTTTGCCCCCACCCTCGCTGGCGTCATCCTCTGCCTACCTCTTAGAGCTGGTTTTGATGATGTCAGACACTTTCTGCATGTAGTCTGTCGCCAGCACCACAATCTCTTCCTCCTCGGAGAAATTATCGTGAAATATTCTATCCAGCAAACGTTTCCAGTGTAACTACAGGCGGAGAGAAGACAGAGACATGGAGAATGTTCATAAACGTTAAAATGTCACAGCACTCTTTCTTATCACATTGTACCGTATAGTCTTGAAATCCGCTTTTTCCTGCCTGAATTCCTAACGAATTTCCATTTACTCAGGGACATATTTCAATTTCGCCGTATTGATTTATAACTCATTTGGCGCTTCTGTCCCTGCCAAGCTTTTAAAAAGTGAGCCTTTGCCTTTTTATGGGTTTTCAAAATGGCAAATTTGGATCGATCGAGGGCGACGTGTGCTGGTGGAGAATCGGTTCGTTTGCACTTTATCCCGAGGTTGAAAGTCACCCCGAAAAAACAGGTCCCCTGAGCGAAAAATAGCACGACCAGAGGAACTCAGTGGCTCGAAGATGAAGCACTCCAGCAGGATCACGGTTTTAAAGCAGAATCTCCAACTCTGCAATGACAATGAGCCACGAGGCTCCACAGCAAAAGCAAAAGAATCCCATCTGGCAAGTTCTAGAATATGCCCTACTTAAGCCCCTCCCTCTGATTTTCTGAAGGCCTTCCTTTTATGATAATCACAAATGCTCCTCGTTGTAAACAAATTGGCCTTCTCTGCTGAATATGCATTGACTGGAGCGTCTTTTGTATGCATGCCACTAAACATCAGATTGAAGATTTTTTTTTATATTGCTTCAGGGGATCGTTCATCATCCTAAAAGGTATTTATACCTTTACAACACTTTTACACACCAGCCAGCATTGTGCATTTCTAACTCTATTATTTCTGCTCTATGCATTGCAGTTCTACTTTATTTTATCTTATTTCTTTTCAATTGAGTTTAAGTCATACAAATCAACACATGCAATCAAACTGTTGAACTATTTATCATCCCAGCAGGTGTCTCTCTCTCTCTCTCTCTCTCTCTCTCTCTCTCTCTCTCTCTCTCTGTCTCTCTCTCTCTCTCTCTGTCTCTCTCTCTCTCTCTCTCTGTCTCTCTGTCTCTCTCTCTGGTTGAATGGACTTTCTGAATTGGAGCTGAGAGTTAATTCCCCAGAAGGCTCTTGAACTAGAGAGAATATCACTCTCTCTCTCACTCTCCAGATTTTAGAACATTCTGACTTCACTGGAATTTCTGGAAGTTTAACCATTGCACTATATGAGCATCATGCCTAAAAACAGAAAGAGAGAGAGAGAGTGAGTGTCTATATGTCTGTGTGTGTCTGTACGTCTGTGTGTGTGTGTGTGTGTGTGTGTGTACTCATACTCACACTAGGAGCCATTCGCTGGAGTTGTTTTAGAGTTATTCGATTGTACATGCTACTAATATCTTTTCTCTGCTCATCAAATTCTGATACAGTGATCTGAAAAAGAGGAGATAACACACACACACACACACACACACACATTCTCACACACACACACATTCACACACACACATTCACACACACACACTCATACACACACATTCACACACACACACACACACACACACACACACACACACACATTCACACACATTCGCGCATACGCACACATTCACGCACACACACACGCATGCACACACACACACAAACACACACAGTAAACCACAGGAAACCTAAATTCACAAAAATCTTTGAATGCACACTTAATACAGATAAACAAAGAAATACACAAATGATCCCCCCAAAAAGACAGTGCAAAAACAGATATGATACTTACATTAGCCAATCTCATCTCCAGTTCCAAAATCTCACGAGATTTAACTGTGGCATTGTGAGCTCCCAGCATGCTTAGCAGCCGCTCCATAAGGGCCTTGTATGCTGCCAGAATCTGACATCATCAACACACAACAACAGCACAGACATCATAATCCATTAATGAATTAAATTATATTGACATAAGACGACTAGTGCTACATTATACTGAAGCTTGTGGAGCAAACAGCCAGCCATGACATCATCAAGCTGCCTGGTGTAATATGCATGAATTCGTCAGTGCGAAACAAGAAGCACAGCTGTGACATCATTAATGCAGCAGGCCTCATCATAGGCTGACATCATACGCGGGTCACAAGGCGCAGATGTGACACGATCAATTAGGGATCCAAACACTCTGCGGGGGAGCAAGAGGAGAAGGAGAATGACAGATGGTGCTCAGACAACACAGATGGAGAGAAGGAGGACTGGAATAAAAGAGGGAACGTATGACAATGTGAGACAGAGGGAGGAAAGGAGGGAGCAATGGAAAACACTTGGAAAATTGAAGAACTAAAACTAAGACAGTAATAAATATGAGGGAGGAGAACACTGGTTAAGAAGCTGAGAGTGGGAGGGGCCTACAATGCTAAAGAAGCTGACGGTGGGTGAGGACTATAGAGTTAAAAGAGTTGATGGTGGGTGGAGTCTACAGTGTTGAAGGAGCTGATGGTGGGTGGAGTCTACAGTGTTGAAGGAGCTGATGGTGGGTGGAGTCTACAGTGCTAAAGGAGCTGAGGGTGAGTGGAGTCTACAGTGTTGAAGGAGCTGATGGTGGGTGGAGTCTACAGTGCTAAAGGAGCTGATGGTGGGTGGAGTCTACAGTGCTAAAGGAGCTGATAATGCGTGGAGTCTACAGTGTTGAAGTAGCTGATGGTGGGTGGAGTCTACAGTGCTAAAGGAGCTGATGGTGGGTGGAGTCTACAGTGTTGAAGGAGCTGATGGTGGGTAGAGTCTACAGTGGTAAAGGAGCTAATGGTGGGTGGAGTCTACAGTGCTAAAGGAGCTGAGGGTGGGTGGAGTCTACAGTGTTGAAGGAGCTGATGGTGGGTGGAGTCTACAGTGCTAAAGGAGCTGAGGGTGGGTGGAGTCTACAGTGTTGAAGGAGCTGATGGTGGGTCGAGTCTACAGTGCTAAAGAAGCTGAGGGTGGGTAGAGTCTACAATTGTTGAAGGAGCTGATGGTGGATGGAGTCTACAGTGCTAAAGGAGCTGATGGTGGGTGGAGTCTACAGTGCTAAAGGAGCTGAGGGTGGGTGAGGACTATAGAGTTAAAAGCTGATGGTGGGTGGAGTCTACAGTGTTGAAGGAGCTGATGGTGGGTGGAGTCTACAGTGCTAAAGGAGCTGAGGGTGGGTGGAGTCTACAGTGTTGAAGGAGCTGATGGTGGGTGGAGTCTACAGTGCTAAAGGAGCTGAGGGTGGGTGGAGTCTACAGTGTTGAAGGAGCTGATGGTGGGTGGAGTCTACAGTGCTAAAGGAGCTGATGGTGGGTGGAGTCTACAGTGCTAAAGGAGCTGATAATGCGTGGAGTCTACAGTGTTGAAGGAGCTGATGGTGGGTGGAGTCTACAGTGTTGAAGTAGCTGATGGTGGGTGGAGTCTACAGTGCTAAAGGAGCTGATGGTGGGTGGAGTCTACAGTGCTAAAGGAGCTGATAGTGGGTGGAATCTACAGTGTTGAAGGAGCTGATGGTGGGTGGAGTCTACAGTGCTAAAGGAGTTGATAGTCGGTGGAGTCTACAGTGTTGAAGGAGCTGATGGTGGGTGGAGTATACAGTGCTAAAGGAGCTGATAATGCGCGGAGTCTACAGTGTTGAAGGAGCTGATGGTGGGTGGAGTCTACAGTGCTAAAGGAGCTGATGGTGGGTGGAGTCTACAGTGCTAAAGGAGCTGATAATGTGTGGAGTCTACAGTGTTGAAGGAGCTGATGTTGGGTGGAGTCTACAGTGCTAAAGGAGCTGAGGGTGGGTGGAGTCTACAGTGTTGAAGGAGCTGATAATGCATGGAGTCTACAGTGTTGAAGGATCTGAGGGTGGGTGGAGTCTACAGTGTTGAAGGAGCTGATGGTGGGTGGAGTCTACAGTGCTAAAGGAGCTGATTTTTATTCAGAGTGGAAATATTGAAGGAGTAGAAGGATTTTTGATTAAGGACACATTTTATAAACATTTCCTAAAACACATATAGACATACTTGTGCATTTGTTTGAGTTCACCTGTTTTTATACTTTGTTAGAGACAATTATGTCTCATATGTATAATATACATTAAGTCTAACTAATTCTGTGTAACTAATTCTGGTAATATAATGTCATGAGAATTTTCCTGAAATAACTATCAGTAGCAACCAAAAATACATGTTTTTGCCCTTT
Source organism: Electrophorus electricus (assembly GCF_041902795.1). Classification (NCBI taxonomy): domain Eukaryota; kingdom Metazoa; phylum Chordata; class Actinopteri; order Gymnotiformes; family Gymnotidae; genus Electrophorus; species Electrophorus electricus. The sequence goes on from NC_137513.1 coordinate 9,899,036, forward strand.
AAAAAACTTGCGATGATGTAAACATATAAATACACCATACTTTGTGAAGACTGGGGGACATTATCCATGATTTTATCTGCCTTTCCTACATAAAAGCTTTTTTTTTTTCAATTCTGAGCACACAGACACACAAACATATACACACTTTTGCATGCTTCATACCTTCACACTGTCCTCGTCTTGACCCAGGTATAGAGTCCTCTCTGGCAACGTCAGGCCCTCCTGATCTATCTAGAATTTGCGCGCATACACACACACACACACACATGCACACACAAACACGCACACAAACACACACACACACATGCATACCCACACCATCAGTGGTTGTTTAATACCTAACAACGACAGCACAAGAGTTAATAATTACATGGAGTGTTATGTACACGGTTATGCAGTATATACCCCCATCCGTGGAGCCACACTCACCCGAATGGCGTTGCGTGAGGAGTTCTTGTCATCCACGTTGACAGTGATGGAGAAAAAGACAGCTGTGCTGTACACCCCTTGGGTCCTGTAGAGCATCTCGTTAAAGTCAGGTCTCACAGGGGCGGAGCCACTCTCCCAGCCCGCGCCTCCGGGCGGCGCTCCAGAAAAGTCCCACCCACCGCAGTTCTCAATCACCTCCGTCATAGGCCCTCCGCCGAGCCGGTCAATCTCCTGGATGTTGACACAGGAACGATAGAACTCCTTTACCTGGGGGGTGGGAGGAGAGAGAGAAGAAGAGAGAAACAGAGGAAAAGCACTATAACTTTTAACCCCTATGTATAAGTTTTCAATAATGCAAGTGTAGGCATTGAAATGTATGTGTGAATGTGTTTATGTTTATACATGTCCACACGTTTCTATTTAAGAATTGCAATGAGACATGCGGCAACCACTTGGAATTTGCAACTCCTGGCAACAAATGCCACTTAAAAATAGGACAGTTTGGATCAATGCAATGAACCAAAACTCAGAAGACCATTTAACGTTAAGGGGATAGATAGCAGACTCGCTACAGTAGGAACTCGTGCTCAGCTCACTAGCTAGTTACACTGTTGGGAGGTTTGCTACCTATTTCCTTAAAACAAAATGGCTCGCGTAATTTGGTAGAGCTTTAAGTTTGTATTTTATGAGTAAATGACAAAGCACTTTTTTAAGTCGCTCTGGATAAGAGCATCTGCTAAATGCCGAAAATGTAAATGTAAATGTAAGTTTGTTTTGAAGCTGGTATCATATAGAGAGGTCTTGATTGGTCTTCGTTGTTGGATAAGTTGAGTAAGTCTAATCTATCCTTGTCCACAGAAAAAGCTGTGATTACACTGTAGCTATGTATGCCTTGACATGCATACCAAAAGATGCCACCAGTCATCTTGATCTTGCCATGGCTATTGATGGAGTAAATTTACAAGTGTGCAACTTTTCTCTGCAGTGTTCCAACACAGTTTCACCTTGCCACAAACCGTAAGTGTAAATTGGCACTATAATTTATTAAAGTGTATGTGTGTAAGAAAGAGAACTAGTTTGTGTGCACCTTCCTCTCAGCACTGTCCAGCCCCGTCCTCCGGACAGGCTCCTCCAGGAGGCGCTGCAGCTTCTCTTGGTTCTGCTCTCCGATACCCGTGATGATGCCGTAGCTGAGCTTGTCTTCCGGTATCCCGTGGCGACGGAGCCAGCCGCCACAGGCGAAGCTGTAGAAGTCGTGGCAGGGCTGGACACTGGCATCGATGTTGCCCTGCACAAAGCGAGCTGCCCGCAGCAGCGAGCGCCGCGCTCGGCAATCCTCCCGACACTGGGCGTCCTGCGCCTCCAGCGAGAGGAACTTCAGCGCCAGCATGCATCCCAGGATCACGCACACGCCCGCTGCGAACACGAGTGCTGACAGCAGGCAGATCTCCCGCCGGCTCCACCTCTCCGCTGCCCCGCCCCCAGGGCTGGCCCCGCCTCCGACACACCGGTCCCGGCCACCCCGGCCACGCCCAGAACGGTCAAGAGAGCCCCCCAGGTGCAGGCTCATGCCGTTGCTGAGGGTGCTGCTGCTATAGCGACTGCCATACTTAACTTCCTGGAAGTCGTCGTAGTGGGCAGTGAGGGAGTAGGTCTTCTCCAGGGAGATGGGAGACTGGGGTTTGGATTTATTGGGGAATGTGTGGAACATGAGGGCTTGGGAGCGTTGCAGAGAGACAGAGACACGTGTGCCAAGTTCACAACAAGGTCATAACCTGAGAGAGTGAGTTTTCCCCCCCTCTGTTTCCAGTTTTTCCAGAATATTCCAGTGCGTCCTCTCTGGCTGTCTTACAGTCCTGTGTGAATGAAACAAAGATAAAAAAAAGAAAATGTAGTTAGGATGGAAGGAAGATAAAAGATGGTTTCCCTGATCGCAACAGCAGAGATGACAAAACTGACAAGCTCTTTAGGAAAGAACGATAGCACAAAAAATTAAAGAAGAATTAAATAATTTTTTTTACATTTTTTGTGCTATCGTTCTTTCTTAAAGTTTCTTGGATTTATTTCTAACACTCTTCCTTTCAGAGACACACTGCAAGCCAATTGAACAGTGTGTGTGTGTGTGTGTGTGAAAGAGAGAGAGAGAGAGATCAAGTCAGTCAGAGATAGATTGTGAAAATCTTTTGTGCTTTATTATGCTTTTATGCTTGTCCACAAAAAAACTCTGAATGACCTGTGTGTATGAGATGTGCTATACAAAAACTCTGCTTGAAAGAGTCAACTTTATTCCAAAGCAATTCGTAGTAAGATTTGTTTAGTAAGATTCATCTTAGTAAATCATAGAAATGATTAGAAGATTCTTTTGAAATGCTCATTCTGGACCAGGAAATGGTCTTATGTAAGAAAAGCTGGATGGTGGACAGAACAAGGGACAGATCAAATAAAAACAGCTAAACATTGGACAAATGGTCAAAGTAACTTGCACAAGCTGAAACTCATCTGGTGCAAAAATCAACAGACAACCCACTCGTCTTCTTATAGAACCTCACTTAAAACACAGAAAGAGAGAAAGAGAGACTCCTAGTCTTATTTGACAGACTTACCTAAAAAGTCTCTAAAGTGGGTCTTCGTCAAATAATACCAAATAAATACATTATAAAAATCTCCCAATATACCTGATTCTTCCCATAGAACTGATACTCCCATACTCCCGATAGAACTGGTTCTCCCAATAGATCTGGTTCTCCCAATAGAACTGATTCAAGCCCACCTTCGAAGCCCACCTTCTATAGAGCAGTAAACTAAATAACAGCTCCTTACTCACATACCCCCCCCCCCCCCCCAACACACTCTCACACACACACAAAGGCTAGCACTGAAGCTGTTTCTTGTAGACTATTGGAATCTCTGAACTGAATTCTGTCTTCTCTTGCCAAAACAAAGTGGGTAGACTGAATACAAAACCTTTAAACAAAAAAGGAACAACGTGTGCGTGTGTGGGGGGGGGGGGGGGTCTGTGGGTGTGTGGGTGTGTGTATATAGCTGTGGGAAAATTTATGAAAATTGATCTTTAAAAACTCCAGGGGAAAATTCTGCTCTGATGTCTTTACCAGTCCTTTCCTGAGCACTGTTTCAACACACCTCTGTGTGTATGTATGTGTGTGTGTGAGAGTGTGTGTGCGTGTACGTTTCTGTGTGTGTGTACATGTGCATGGGTGTGTGTGATGAACAGATGAGATCCCCCCCCCGCCCCCAACCACACACACACACACACACTCAAAGTGAGGGAGGAGTGGGAGATACTTAGAAAATGAAAAAAAGGGGGGGACCCCACGTCTGGTGTCTGTAAAGGGGAGAGTGAACGTGAAGAAGGGTGCTGTATGGAAAATGCCATTCTCTATTCACTCACTCATTCATCATCATTTGCCTCTCTGTCTCACTCTTTCTCATACACATTTATACACACAGTTACACATTATTGCTATCTCAGTCTTAAATACACCAATGTTGTCTGTCTTTCTTACACAGACCTGTACACTCCAATGCTTGCTTTGTCTTAAACATGTACCACGTACACACACACACACACACACACACACACACAAGCATGTATACACCTATCTACAATCATATTCTTAAATGTGCACATCTACTTTATTCTTGTCTCTTGTCATATAAGCATTTTCCTTTTTATTGAGGATTTTCTTCAACTGTCATGTGGAAAGATTTGTGTGTATTTGTGTGCCTTGTGTGTATTTACTGAAGACAAACAGACCCATAACATGTACACATAATACATACAAATTTTCACATTGGTTTCCCGAAGCAAACATTTTTTTGCATAAAATCACACAGGCACACACATAATCCCTGTCTCTGAGGGAAGAGATGTTGTAAAGTTGTATGCAGGGATCAAGTGGTTAATGGATTAGATCTCTTAGATTACCATTTAATGAATGACTATTTACCAGGCATGATAGGAGAGCATGGTTACACACACATGGCACTCGCTCTCTCTCTCTCTCTCTCTCTCACACACACACACACACACACACACACACACACACACACACACACACAAACACAGAGAGAGAGAGAGAGAGAGAGAGTATAAAATGCAACATTCTCACATTTCCAAGCTATGAAACACTTTTCCAACCTTTCATAATCACATAATCATAGCCAACCCCACACACATCCTAACAAACCGCCCATAAATCGAACCGTTCAAATGTCTGTAAAAATGTTTTCCTTAAACTCTACAAACCGCCCGTGGAACGGTCTACTTTACTTCCTCTTCTATTCAGAGATGCAGTCACACTCGCCACTAATAGATTTGTTCTGCGTATCACGCGCCCCGGCGGAGCTGCGCCTTGGCGCGAGCTGGTGGTATTCCAGTGGTCCGCCTTATCGCGTGCCTACAGCAAGCGCGCGGCTCATCCTCGCGGGTTACGTTTGAATGCCGTTAAACGGAGCTGCGGAAAAGAGACACATCCGTGAGCCCCTCGTCCGTAGAGAGAGAGGTCGAGGTCTGTCATTAGGCGGCGGCGCCGGGCACACGACGTCAACTCAATTAACCCTGCGAGCCCTTTCAGTACCGAAACTATCTGTTTACGCCCACAGGCAGAGTTTTCTGCAGATTAAAAAAATAATAAAATAAGTAACTACCTTCTATTGTGTTAGAAATTAATACTGGTAACATGTCTTAACTGGTGTAACTTTTTCATTACAGTATCATACCGGTGCGTAAAATGTCAGTTTTCTCGTTGTCGAACGCTGCGGACCGCAGAACCAATAGTTTGAGACTGGTTACACAGACAAAAATTGTTTTATATACGTTACACCTCTTTTTCAATCGCGTTTTTAAAAAAATCAGAAACCGTCGGCGGGAAGAGAATTACCAGCATATGAACTAGAGACTCTAAACATCAAAGAGACACTCGACCTGCTGAACGGATTCAAAAGAACTGGAGCGGGAACAACAGAGCGCTATACCTCACGCGAAGGAAACTCCCGTGGAAGTCCGAATAGCCTTTTTTACCGGCTAGGGAATGCTTCTTAAGCTCACTCACCTGAAAAGTCTGTTTGCTGAGTCAATTGTTTATAGCTCCACGAGGTGCCGAGCCTGCGGGAATATTCTGGGAGCTGCGTAGCGGTAACGGCGACGCGGCGTGCCAGTTAACGGCGGCTGTCGCCGTGGTCTCGGGGACAAATCCTGACGGGAGACGGCTCTGATCGCTCAGCCGCACACGAGGGCTACGGAAGGCTCTCTGTGTACAAAGGAGTGTGTGGAGTGTGCCGTGTGCGTGCGTGCGTGCGTGCGTGCGTGTGTGTGTGTGTGTTGGGGAGTAAGGAAAAAGAATGGGGAAAAGGACGGAGAGGGTGACAGTACCACCTCAGTTCCCCATCCACTTGCGTGTGTGTGTGTGTGAGAGAGAGAGAGAGAGAGAGAGAGAGAGAGAGAGAGAGAGAGAGAGAGAGAGAGACGGCCTGAATGAGTTACAACATGCAACAGACCAAAATAAACAATGTTAGGCTAATTTATTAATATAGAAGGCAATCAGTCAGCAGCTCTCGACTTTTTCCGTCAAAGCACTTTGGCTCCAGAGTTCCGATCCGACCCGTCATTAAATATGTACTTATTATGCAAATAGGCTCCTTTACTACCCATATCATTAAATCCTAGCTCATAGACCAGGCGAATAAACACCAGCGCATTCTTTCCTGCCCCGGACTTTTACATTAACCCGTAACAACCCTCTCGCGAAAACGAAATCAAATCGCTCGAGCTGGAGTCGCCGTCTGAAGTCAGAGAGTTTTTAACTCGGTCCGTAATGACTCCGGTGGGAGTCGGATCTAATCACCGTTCAGTAATGGACCTTCCCTAACGCCAAACACCTCGCGTGCGCTCAAAGTGGATAGCGAGCGAGCGAAAGAGAGCTTTGGCTTCCCGACCCGCGCCGAGTGTCATTACGGGAGTAATGCACGAGAGGAACAGAGCACTTGGCAAGATTGCGCGCATACGATGAATTCATAACGACCGCGGTGCTCCAGAGCGCACGGACAGGAGGACAGGGCACGGTCTCGGGCGCAGAGGGAGGAGTGCGCTGGACGGGCGTTATCGATTCGCTTTCGACGAGGATCTCGAAGAGGACGGGCCACGTGTGGCGCTTCTGCTTAACCAAATTTAAGCGCCTGGGTATTTACGCGCAGCCAGTCCCGGGGGAGTACATGGCCAAACGGCAGGGAATGATTCTTCCTAGCTCACGCAGTCACCGAGGAAAATGCTCAGTAATGCTTCAACGCCTGAGAGTCTGTCCAACTGAACTCCCAGAAAGCATTCTTATGGGCTGCCCAAGCAACTTAATTTGCGAATTTACTCCACTAAAATATTGGTTACTTTTCATGCATGACAAGTCAGTCGTTTAATTTCCTACAGGGCCTTCAACAGAAGAAGAGTAAAGAGAGCAGGCTAATGTGTGAGTGTGTGTACAATGAATTGTTCTCCCTCCCGGGATGCAACAATGGCTGTGTGTGTGTATGAATGCATGTGCTCAAGAAAGAGAGAGACGGTGGTGATGAGAGACCAAAAGAGGAATGAGGGATAGAGCGCAGAAGAGAGAGGGAGGGAGGGATCCGAGAGAGATGAAGATGGACATCTGCCCGATGTCCGGCCGCAGGAAGGTGGGGGTGGGACTTAAGGCAGAGGGAGTGTCCCAGTGCCAGAGAGAGGGCAGTTCAGTCCTGTCCCATCTTGTTAATATTCTGATGTCATCCCTCCCCACCCATCCCCACTGCATTTACAGGATGACAGTGTGATATCATCCTATATGGATTGCTCCTTTCCATTATATGACATACTCCTCTCTCTCTCTCTCTCTCTCTCTCTCTCTCTCTCTCTCTGTCTCTCCCTCTCTCTGTTTCTCTTTAGCAGCACACCTGATGGATTTCTCTTTAACACAGTGTTTTTTACACTCCTTGTGTTCCTCTCAAAATTGTTCTAACCTCCATAGTTATTAGCCATTAGACCGGAATGATTGGCTTGTGTAAGATTGGTGACATAACTGGTGGCAAACATCATAAGGAGCTTGGCAGTGAAATGATGTGTCGTGCATGTTAAATGCACAAACATTTGGCTTTGGTCAAATGGATAGTCCCCAAAGCTCTAGTGTAACATGGCAGATAATCAGAATTTTTTTAGTCTTGGTAAATTACCCAGTCCTGTCCTTATGTGTGTATGTGTATCTTCTGGTTTTGATTGATAGCTTTCAGGACACTCACCATTTCAATTACATCTGAAGGATATGGGTATTTTTAAGTGTGTGTGTGTGTGTGTGGTCTTAAATAACAGTCCCAGTGGGGGTCTGTCCATTATAATATTAACCAGTGGCTGTGTTGGGTGGAGCAAAGTGAGCTATGGAGGTCTGACATTTTTCAGCACCTGTTTCCCTAATTACTTTGGTGGCACTGTAGCTAGATAATCTTCTACACAAGTCCTGGTGTAAAAAGTAGCTTGTTTGGTGTGTGTGTGCGTGTGTGTGTGTGTGTGTGTGTGGTTGACTGTGGTACCACCTCAGGTCTTCACGCACTTTAATGTGAGTGTGTTTTCTGTGTGAGAAAGAAAGATAGTTTTACAAATCTCTATTTGAGGAGGTTAATCATGAGCAGAGTAGTTTATATGTATGTGTGTGTGTCTGTGTGTGTGTGTGTGTGTGTGTGTGTTTGTGTGTGTGTATGATGTGATTGTTCAATGCTTTATTGAGGTTAGGTCACACTGGCTATGCATGCTGTATGTGGAGTTAGATTGAGTAAAGCCAGAGCTTTGGGCTCTCTGTTTAATTAAACAATACATTTATGAAAAAAATGCCTCATGCAAATATTAATAAACAAAAAACACCCATGCATATTCATGCATCCTCTGGCCACCATGGTAACCAGTTTATATTGCCTTAATGACCCCGCATGTTTACAGAAGAATTATGGAATTGACCAAATTATGAAAGTGTCAGAATCACAATCAGGTACTGACAGTATTTATGTGTGTCACTATGTAACTGTGAGTGATGTGTGTGTGTGTGTGTGTGTGTGTGTGTGTGTGTGTGTAATTATGATGCAGATGAAGAGAGAGAAGGAGGAAGGGAAAGAGTGTTATGCAGAAAGCCTGTAGTCTACTTCATACTATTGGCTGTCAATTGATTAAGTAGGTCATCTGAAAGTCGTGCTCTCTCTCTCTTCCTCTCTCTTTCACTCTCTCTCTCTTCCTCTCTTACTTTTATGAAAGTCTCTTGGACTGGAATTAGAACACCAGGCAATTAAAGGCAACCTGCTGGAGACACACACACACACACACACACACATATGCGCGTGTGCGCTCATGCACGCACGGGCCCACTCACGCACACACACTTGCTGTTCCAGCTTGTAATTTTTATTCAGCGTAATTAAAGTGTTACGACGGCTGCGCGCCGCTGGACTCTGAAAGAGGAAGGGAATGATTGACGGTGAGAAAGAGAGGAAGAGAGAGAGAAAGAGACAGAGAGTGGGAGGGAAAGAGAGAGCGGAAGAGACACAGAGAGAGAGAGAGAGAGACAGAGAGTGGGAGGGAAAGAGAGAGCGGAAGAGACACAGAGAGAGAGAGAGAGAGAGAGATCGAGAAAGAGCACAACAGGCAGACGGTATCAAAATGAGCTGTAGGCCGTGATGAAACAGGACAAAGTCTCGCAAAAAAGACAAAAAGAAAAGAGCTGAGAAGAGAGTTAATCACACAAACAGACAAAGAGCAAAGTAAAACATGAAGAGGGGCAGCATGTAATTCATACGTTTTTAATACAATACACAGTAGGATTTTATATTGGATGTGTGAATATTATACAATACTTTACACATTTGTACCGTTACTTAAGTGTGTGAGTGGTTGTTTAAGATTATGAATAAATGAGCTCAGTGATCTTTTGTTTCTGACGTATTGTTGCCACTGGCATAGGGGAGGGACCCACAGGACATGCACAGCAGAAGGAACAAAATAAATGTAAAGGAAGTGACAGAGACAGGGAATGAATGAGAGGCTCAGAGAGGGATGAGAGAGAGAGGGATGAGAGTGACAGAAAAGGATGAGAGAGAGAAGGATGAGACAGAGGGATGAGAGACCGAGAGAAGGATGCAGAGACATGCCTTGGGGCTTGTCGTGTGCTGTTGCGGTAACAAGACAATAAGGTGTGCTAACTGGATCTGTTGTCACTTCATGTCTAATTAATCAATTACTGCTGTGTGGGGAGTGAGAACTGTGTGTGTGTGTGTGTGTGTGTGTGTGTGTGTGTGTGTGTGTACATGCATATGAAAAGACAGAAGAGAGACAGAAAGCGGGCGCACAAACTGCTGTTGGTTCAGTCCTAATGTTGTGTGCTTGTCTTTGTGTGTGTGTCTGTAATAGAAAAATGAGAAAAGGGGGAGGTTTACTACTAGGACAACCCACAAGCTCAACTTCAATATACCTTCTTTCCCTCTCTTTATCTTTCCTTTAATCTTTCTAGTCATGACAACTTAAACAATACTGCCCAATTCTAAATCACAATGTGATCATTTTATCTTAATGTGATAATCATGATAATCAAGAAATACCATCTCAGAAACTCCCTCCAAACCAGACAGAGACTGAGGGAGAGAGATAGAGAGAGAAAGAGACAGAGAGAGAGAGAGACAGAGAGAGACAGACAGAGAGAGAGAGAGAGATAGAGAGAGAAAGAGACAGAGAGAGAGAGACAGAGACAGACAGACAGAGAGAGAGAGACAGAGAGAGACTGAGAGAGAGAGATACAGAGAGAGAGATAACCCCTATAACACACTATGAAAATGACATTCCTTTCCCTTTTAATACTTTTCTATAAATTAGAAGAAATGTTTGAAGAAATGTTTATTCTCATACACGCACACACATGCAACACAAGCACACTAACACACGCATATCCTCACAAGCAGAACTCTGCTTGTTTTCATTTTGAGTTCATTTTGACTTTTTCACCTTTTTCATTTCCCCTGCATCTCTCTCTTGCTCTCTCTCTCTCTCTCTCTCTCTCTCTCTCTCTCTCTCTCTCTCTCTCTCTCTCTCACACACACACACACACACACACACACACACACACACACACACACACACACACACACACACACACACACACACACCTCCTTACAATCTACATTTTCCTGCCTGCCCCACCCTCTGTTTCTATAACATCCCTGCATCTCATGCACTCTGTGTCTTTCACAGGAAACCATAAATGGCAGTTTTGTTACAGCACAATGATACAGCTAAACCTCATTTCTCCTGTAGAGAACAATACGATTATGAGTGTATGTATATAAGTATGTGTATGTTTGTGTGTTAATGTATGTACGCACATATGTATGCATGTGCGTTTGTGCTCTCTTGTTACCAAATGTAAAATATGAATATGCCATTCAATTTGGGAACATTCTCTTAGTTGGGCACATTCTTACTTTTGTGCGTTTGTGTGTGTGTGTGAGTGAGGGAGAGAGAGAGAGTGTCATGCTCTTCTGCCTGAAATTGAGCCTGCTTGTTTACGGTAAAACTGAGTCTGCAAGACTTTCAGTTTATGTGTGACAGAATTTTAGCTTAGTGTTAATGTTCAGGAGAGCTGTTCCGGGGTCAGTATTTTTGACTGGAAATTTTCTAAACATGATTTCATGGATGAAAACAAATGTTCAGAGATCTGCATTTCTAAATCTTAGACACCAGGAGATGTGAAGGAACTGCAATAACCAGAATGCTTTTTTTTTTTTTTGGTCAAAAAGTAAAAAATAAAGTATACATAGTATGGCTTCTCAAGGTTTTTACTCTTGCAGTTTTACTTTGTTGTATAAGGTACACGCACAAACTCAGCATAGCACACAGATGGCATAGCAGAAGATTGAATCAGATTCGTTCATTGGCATTTGTGTGCGTGTGTGTATTTTCTGTGTCGGGCTGACGTTGTCGTTAGCGATAATGAGAAAATTCTTATTTCACTGTGGCACTTTAATTAACTTTGACTTAAATTGCCTTTTATTAAAGAGGAGACTTCAAGATCCATTTTCAATTACCATTTCTAAAAGCACCATCACCTGTCATTTGACCATCACACAGACAAACCTAAATAACACTCAAGACACACATGCACATTCATAAACCATTTGACATAGATAACACATATACACTAAATAACTCAAAATCTAATATATGGCAAATTATACACTCTGGGGATAAGTTTCTGTAATGATGTGGCAGGCAGGGCATGATGCAAGTAAGTAATCAAAATTCTTTATTTAAATTACTGCTAAAACACGATCCTCAGACATAATGAAAAACAAACAGAAGAACAAAACAGAACAGAAAACACGAAAGTGGTGCAAAACCAAAGGGAAACAAATGGGCTAAAGAGCAAACATAGAGCAACACCAGTTAACTTAGCAGCACGACGACACACGAGAGAGCTCACATGGAAACAACGAGAGCTTTCAGAGACCAACAAAAGAGACAGGAACACAGATTAACGAACGCTAACGGCACACAGGAACACAGACTAACGAACGCTAACAGCACACAGGAACACAGACTAACGAATGCTAACGGGACACAGGAACACAGACTAACGAACGCTAACAGCACACAGGAACACAGACTAACGAATGCTAACGGGACACAGGAACACAGACTAACGAACGCTAACGGCACACAGGAACACAGACTAACGAACGCTAACGGCACGCAGGAACACAGACTAATGAACGCTAACAGGACACAGGAACACAGACTAACGAATGCTAACGGCACACAGGAACACAGACTAGCGAACGCTAACGGCACACAGGAACACAGACTAACGAATGCTAATAGGACACAAGAACACAGACTAATGAACGGTAACGGCACACAGAAACACAGACTAACGAACTCTAACAGGACACAGGAACACAGACTAACGAACGCTAACGGCACACAGGAACACATACTAACGAACGCTAATGGCACACAGGAACACAGACTAACGAATGCTAATGGGACACAGGAACACAGACTAACGAACGCTAATGGGACACAGGAACACAGATTAACGAACGCTAACGGCACACAGGAACACAGACTAATGAACGCTAATGGCACACAGGAACACAGACTAATGAACGCTAACGGCACACAGGAACACAGACTAACGAACGGTAACAGCACACAGAAACACAGACTAACGAATGCTAATAGGACACAGGAACACAGACTAAAGAATGCTAACAGCACACAGGAACACATACTAACGAATGCTAACAGGACACAGAAACACAGACTAATGAATGCTAACAGGACACAGGAACACAGACTAACGAACACTAACAGGACACAGGAACACAGACTAACGAACGCTAACGGCACACAGGAACACAGACTAACGAATGCTAACGGGACACAGGAACACAGACTATTGAACGCTAACGGCACACAGGAACACAGACTAACGAACGCTAACGGGACACAGGAACACAGACTATTTAACGCTAACGGCACACAGGAACACAGAATAACGAATGCTAATGGGACACAGGAACACAGACTAACGAACGCTAATGGGACACAGGAACACAGACTAACGAACACTAACGGGAGAGAGGAACACAAACTAACGAACATTAACGGCACACAATTGTCACAAACCGAGGGAGGGGAAAAATTAAACAAGGGAGCGGAACAAGAACGGCACCAAAATAAAGGAACCCCTGGCAGGTTGCTAAGGGACTCACGTTGCCACAGGAGGACCATGATAGTTTCATATAAACTTTTCACTCTTAGCGATGTTGCTTGGCTGTCATGCTGAGTTCCTGATTGAGTGTTGTTTGAAATGAAGAGATCAGATTAACTTTTATTCATGAAGTTGAAAAGGCCAGTAATTAATAACTTCACTTTTGTGGCATTTTTTCCCGCAGCTGTGTGGTAATTTAGATAATGTATTATTTCTAAAAACCTCTCCTGGTTAATTGGCCATTAAATTAATTTGAAAAGTAATCAAAACTTTATAACTAGATCCAGCATGTGAGACTGTGATGAGTGGAGATCAAATAGAAAGGTATATCTCAAACACTATACAACCTCTTTCTCATAAACACACATTTATATTAAGATTTTTATGGGAGAATCCCATAGAGTTATTGTTTCTGTAGCTAAACCACTCTACCTATAACTGAACCGTAACCTCAGTAATGAAAAAAAGATTAATATACATACTCACAAACTCACAGACACATAGGCTCCAATAGACAGCTGGAAATTCATACTCTACATACAAACTGCATATACTAAATACTACATTTGAAATCTGCCCTCTGACACCTGTCACAAATGCAGATATGTACATACAATACATACACACTTTTTATTAATCCCTTTCTCCTCACTTTTATCATTCTCTCCATCTTCTCTCCCCTCCCTCACTCAGTCTTCCTCTCATGCTGAGATATTCCAGCAGCTAACCCATCAGCCCCTCTGTTATTACCATTGGCAAATGACCCCACTGACTACACAGCTGCCAGTTGTGTGTGTGTGTGTGTGTGTGTGTGTGTGTCATAGAAAATAATGATGCATGAAATACATGGAGACCTTAGGACATCCGTGTCATGTGTGTGTGTGTGTGTGTTTATGAGAAAGATGTTGGGTGAGAGACAGAGAGAGAGAGAGAGAGAGAGAGAGAGAGAGAGAGAGGAGTATGCCACATATTGGATCCATATCCAAGGTATGGAGAGAGAGTGCTTTGAGTTTAAGCCAACAGATCTAACAGATTGATGACTGATCACTGTCTAAAACTCTGACAGACAGAAGGAAAATACTGGAGACTTCTGGGGCAGGGTTACACACACACACATACGTATGTGCATGCACCCACATGGTGAAGGGAGGTCAGTACGAGCTGAAGACAATAATAATACTAATGCAGTAACAGTAATTTACTGGTGCATTTATAGATCTTCATTCCCAGTACATTTTACATTTTAAACAACATTGCACATTTTTCTATATTGCTTTTTTTTTCTGTTGCACATTTATTTCGCCCAAATAAAGAGGAGCGTCTAACTACGTTCCATTGCCAGCCCTGCTTACAACAGCTCGGGTTATTTACGTTGCCTACATAATACTGAGGGAACTCTGCCATACTGAAGGTCCGCTCCAATAAAATCCGTCTTCTTGGGTTGTCCGAATCACTCACAGGCCATTTGTTAAGCTGCAAAAGAAACAGTATACACTGGACTGTACACTCCCAGGACACATGCACGGGTGTGTTTCTGATGTTTATTTTTACTCTCAGATGAGACACCAGGCCTTTCAGCAGAAATAAAAGGCTGAATGTTTAGATTTTCTTTTCCCGTAAATACATTTTGCAGCTGAACTCTTAACTCCCAAATTCAGCTCTGTGAGGGTACATCACTTGAGGGGACTGTGCCATATCAGTGAAAAGCATTGGGGTGTTCAAGTCTCCAGAGGCCAAAGGTATGGGCCAAAATTACCGCTAATTTTTTTGACTAAATGCTCCATTTAAAATCCCTTTAAATCTTGACTGAGGTAAAAATATAGTTTGGGGGTTTCTGTATCTGCTAGGATAAATCCCAAGGAGGCCATGACAGAGAGAAATAGTGAAATTTGGGATGCTACTTTTTCAACTACTTTCTGAAATGAAAACAAAATGGATCCTGTTTTCACACATCAGTCAGATTTGAGGACCCACTTTAATGTTTTTTCTCAATACTTTGCCCACTGCTTTCTAAGGGCAAATGGGTAGGTCCAGTCTAAAGAAGGACGCTTTGCTGCCAACCTCAGCAATTAACACACTAACACAATGAAATATTTAAAAATCTAGTAAAGCTTCAGGGGACAGAGAGAGAGAGTGTGTAAGTGAGAGAGACAGAGAGAGAGAGAGAGAGAGAGAGAGAGAGAGAGAGAGAGAGAGAGAGAGAGAGAGAGAATGAAAAAACAGTACAGGATTTTGTCAGGAACGAGTGTGCAGTATTTGTGTTCATGAGAGCATGCATGTGTATCAGTGTTTTAAAGACAGTGTTTTTATGCAATTTGTTTATATGGTTTTCATCTATAAACTACAAAGATCAACTTAGTAAAGCTCCATATAGTTCATTTTTGTTTTTACTTTACAGCGCAAGCCCCAGTTCATAAAAGTGTATAGTATTTTTCCTCTAGATCTTACTTCTCTTGCTCTCTCTCTCTCTCTCTCTCTCTCTCTCTCTCTCTCTCTCTCTCTCTCTGTCACAATAAGTTAATTTGCGTTAGATGGTGGTCTTAATTCAGTGACCATAAAGAATGGAAAGCATTACAATATGTATTTGTATTTGTGTGTGTGTGTGTGTGTGTACATGTGATTGTATGTGTGTGGGTAGGCAGGGGGCCAGGGGGTGCATTGAGGAGAATAGGAGAATGAGAGTGAGACTGTTCTAGACTATTAGGAGTCACATGAGTGTAACACTCCAGCATGTTACATTCAACAGGCTCCTCAATACACACACACACACACACACACACACACACACACACTCACACACACACACACACACACACACACACACACACACACACACACACACACACACACACACACACACACACACACACACATTCTGTTACATACAGAAACAGACTATCTCCATCTCTCCATCTCTACGTGTCTGTCACACACAACCACACACACATATTCTCTCTGACACACAGAAACACAATCTCTCTTCTTCTTTCTGCCTTTCTCTGTCTCTCTCGCTCTCTCTCTCTGTCTCTCTCTCACACACACACACACACACACACACTCGCACACACATGACCACATTCACACACATCATATTGTGTTATCATCCATTGTACTTGAGTAGAACTAACAAATGTGAGGAGCGAACAACAAAAAATACAGGGTGTGTGTGCGCGTATGGATTTTTATGAGTAACATTACTGTGGAAGCAGGCTCTAATAGCTGAGGATACTTCATTCTTGTTGTCTCTATAACCCCTTTTACAGAGTTGTATGTATACTGATGGTCTCTATAAGTCCTTCTACAGGGTGTGTTTATGTGTACTGGTGGTTTCTATAGACCCTTCTACAGTTCTACAAGGTGTGTATACGTGTACTGGTGGTCTCTATAGACACTTCTACAGGGTGTGTACGTGTGTGTGTGTGTGTGTGTAGGTAGTGTGGACTTCTCCACCAAAACCTCCCAGCCCATTCTTCAAACAGCTGCGTGTTTTGGTGTTATAGATGATGTGTGTTTGTGAGAAAGAGAGACTCGTATAGACATGGGTGATTGAGCTCTGATGAAAAATATATAGTCTAATTAAAGATAACACATAAAACTTCAAAGCACTGTGTGAAAACAGATAGGTTAATCTTAAACACAAATGTAATGCAGTTTCCAGTGTATTGGCTAATTGTGTGTTCGTACACACAAGACATTCTATGTGTGTGCACTGACTCTCACACACAGACAGGGCACAAGCAGCATAAACAGGAAAATTAATCTCAACAATAACGTCCATCAAGATAAAGTCCATTATTTTTAATATTGTGATTATTAAGTGTGCATCTAACTTCACATTTGTGTATTGAGCAATAGAGTTCTGCACTGTGTATTCTGGCAGTGCCTATATGTATACCGGCCATACATATAGAGTTGTTTGTGTGTTTTTGTGCGTGCCTATACATGTATTGACTGTGTATTATGTGTGTGTGTGTGCATGTGTGTTTGTGCATATGTGTCCACATGTGTATTAAATGACTGTAATTTGTGTGTGCATTTGTGTGTGTGTGTGTGTGTGCACATATGTCTATTGAATTACTGTGTATTGAGTGTATGTGTGTGTGGGTGTCAGAGGTCTTTCTCCTTGGCTGGTTCTTCTCTGTTGTGAAAGTTGCTGGCGGGGGTGGTTGTGGGAGAGCGTGGCCTGTGCTGTTGTGGTGCGCAGCGGTGTGTCCGCCTCTCTCACACACTGTCTTCATGGTTGAGCACAGTGTCTCCCGCTCTCTCACACACTCTTTTCATGGTTCAGCAGAGAAAAGGAAGGAAATAAGCAAATTTCAAAAGAGTGACACACACACACACACACACACACACGCACATACACACACGCTGGACTCATCAGGCCATACAGAGAGTGTAGATCAATGAATGTGGGGTGCTTAATGACAACCCTGGGCTAAACACATGACACACACAAACACATATTGTACTCAATCACAGCTTTAATACCCTTCCTTTCACTGACTTGAAAAAATTGTATTCACACACACATACACACATACACACACACACACACACACACACACACACACACACACACACACACACACACAGACATATGTGTGTGAAAACAGTCTGCTTGAAGGACTTGGTGGTGGCCTTTACACCTCTGCCCCATTTGGTCGCGTTTGGAAGCCTTTCTCTTCCCGAACGTGGCTCTCATAAGCCCCACAGTGAAGTCTGGAACAGGCATAATTTACTGCTCCTCTGTTGCATTGCATTCGTCACACACAAAGGCAGAAGACAGGACATCAAACCTTATCGCCTCACTACGATTACTTCACTTATTGCAGGAGAATGATTGGCTCATGTGTGAAACCTCTTCTCCTTCCCCAGGGAGGTTGGCTGGTCTACTGAAGGTTAACACTGTTGAGACAGTTTCTGATCAAGGCCTGCTTTACTGATCCAGTGAACATTTTACAGTTCTAGCCATGAAGATTCTCATTACTGCTCTCCCCTATAGACTAGACTTTTCTATTAACTAGAATTTGGCAGTGACAGGTTTACTGAGCTCATGGATGTACTAGCTATTGAGATGACCTTGTGTTGTACTTAAGGCAGCACTGAATTCAAGAAAATAAATGCTCTGAGTTCAGATCAAGACCGCCTTAAAATAGTTAGTCTCCATTCAGGTTCAAGCCACGTCATTGAATCCTGATTCAAATAACCTGTAATAATATAATTTAATTTGGGTTCTATATATATATATATATATATATATATATATATATATATATATATATATATATATGTAAATGCATTGTTTTCATTTGTTTCTTTGTTTTTGTTTTTTTAAAGAAAATATAAATATTGCCCATATAGTTCCATATGTAAGGGTTTTCCAAGGAAAAACAATTTAGTGCTGGATAAGTTAGTTTTGTAAGTGGTTTTACCACTTAGAGATGGTTCCTGGATGTTTGCTTCATATGAGTTAAAACAATTTCAAAGTATAGTGGACCAGCCTATTCAGTCAGTATCAGGTGTTAGTAGGTGTTAGTAGTAGTAACTTTTTAATATATTATTAAGTATAGACTTAATGTGATGTCACAACAGTGAACAAACAAAGCAAATATGAAAAAGATGTTTACATATATTACACTTTCATACAAAATCTGCTTATATAGGCTTATATATCATTTTATACAAATAATTTCTTAAACAAATCTGAGTAACTTTTTGAGTGTTTCTTTTAAATAATCAGCTTAATATTTGATTCCGATTTCTGGACACATTCTATTGGTAGAGTATTGAAGCAGACGTTTGTTACAAACTTTCAAAGTTTCAGTGCTCAACTGAATATAAACGGTAATGCCCACCCCCCCCTCACCTAGCCCATATGGTATAGCCCACCATGCAGCTTTGTTGGTCTTCCCTAGTGACAGTGCCCTCGTGCTCTCTGTTTACTCCTTCTGTGTTGGCCGCCGCCCTCTCATTGGCTGGTTATGTGGCGCACCTACCCCTCGTTACCTGCTTTGTTACTGTGTCTATTTAAACCAAGTGCAGTTCGTTTTCGATAAGCGTTCAGTGTCGAGACTCATGCCTGCACCCTGCTCCTTTCCCGGAATGTGATGCATGCTGCCTGCATTAGTT
The DNA here is from genome assembly GCF_041902795.1 of Electrophorus electricus. Lineage (NCBI taxonomy): Eukaryota > Metazoa > Chordata > Actinopteri > Gymnotiformes > Gymnotidae > Electrophorus > Electrophorus electricus. The sequence goes on from NC_137513.1 coordinate 9,918,379, forward strand.
AGTTTCTTGCGCATTAACGATAAAAAAGATACATTATTGTTTGAAATCGGCAGTACTTGATAATATACCAGATAGAGGCATATTATGCAGCATATTCTCTCAGTTCTCGAGCAGTGGGCACTGGGTGGGCCAGCCACTGTATAAAGGTGGCCATAACCTTCCCTGACCCTGCCTTGATGACCCCACACCCAGTTATCCACTACTACCCACCCCATACACCCCATGCACAATTGTTTACAATACTGACATTTAACAATCAGAGTCTATAATTGTACAAATATATAAGTGCACATTCACATACACACATGGGCCAATTGCAGTGTACAGCACAGTAGTAGAGTGGAAATTATTATTTTTTTGTTCTGGTGCAGTGCAGAAAGTTCTGAAAGAAAACATTTTGAATGAGAGTCCTTCATTGGCTGTTCAGGATAATATATATATTATAGTGTGAGTACAAGTTTATTGACAAAGAAAAACCTTGATTTTTTTAGTAGGGGGAAAAATACCAGATTTGTGCTGGTTCCTCAGGAGTCGCTTTAACAACATCGTAATCCCACGTTTGACCAGTTGGTATGGCAGGAAACCCCTGTCAGGCTTTATGAGCTAATTTCCAGGGCAGCTGGAGACTCCTAGGCCCACGTCCAGTGAGTGCAGTGAAGTGAGAGCACACTTAAGCACAGGAAAACACTAGTCCAATTCAGATGCCCCAAACCAGACAAAGGGCAGTGGTCACTCCACTGAAAGAAGAGCAGGCAGAAACAGTCCCTCTGGATGTATCTCTGTGTGTGAGGCTCTGTGGTGGCTTAAAGTCAGGGAAATATCATAAGGAAGACAGATTGTTAGAGAGACAGACAATTATTCAAACAAGAAGATGGATATTACCAAGAATATTAAACAAATGAAGCCAAAGGAGGAAGCCCTTTAGAGAGCAAGCTAGAGGGCTGTCAAACTGACAAGAAAAAGGCAGAAGCTGAGCGAGGCTAAATGGATCATAGGAAACATGTGGAAGATTTCTTTACAATGAAGATCCAAAAAAACCCAAACCAAACCAAAACAAAACAAAATAAAAAAACTCTGGGATGTAATGAGCATGACAGGAGTGTTCTCATCAAGGAAGCCAATTCCAACAGAAAATGACCCTGTATTTTCAAATCAAATAATTGGTCAATTTTTGGGTTTTGAAAAAGGGGACATTTGTTATAAATGTGTTGGTATTTCTAAGGGCATCCATCATACCAAGTAGTCTAGATAGAATAACACTTAAAGCTGATGATGTGTTAAATATGTTTCAATGTATTAAAACAATGAAAATATTGGTCCGGACAATGTGAGTGCATTCGTTTTAAAATCTTTTAGATTTAGAATAAAACTGGATTCAGTTTGGCAACGATTTACCCAATTTTCCATAGACATCCAACATGCCTGTAATTTGCAATACATCTCATATAACATCAATGCCTAAGAAAACTTGCCCCAATAGTTTTAAAGACTAAGCACTACCTAATGGATCTCCCTGAAGATTTCAGAATATCTTAGCTACTGCAAAAATGTACATGTGACTTAAAATAAAATTAACACATTCATTGCTTTAAAAATGACGAATTCAAGTAAACTGAAGGAAACACCCGACGTCCCTCTAGAAAGTTACAGAGTGACGTCACTGGTGGACAACAGTGAACAATGCCACAATCAAACACAATTATGACTGACTTAGACTGCGAATTTTCCAGTGCTGGTTCTTTAGATTCTGAACATGATGAAGATTATGAATCTACAGTGATAGTGGGATTGACTGTATATCATAACAGGGAATTTCACCCATTTAGATTTGTGCCAGAGATAGAAAAATCTGCACCAGATAGCAACGAAGAACACAACCCAGTCATCAGAACTGGCAAGTCTGACTGGTAATTCCAACTTTTATATTATCCATTATACTAATCCTAAAAGTAAAAGGTATTACTAAAAGGCATCTTGTCTATTAACAATCATTTATAGCAGGGGCATTTTATTAGATGGCTGACTACTGGTTCTATTTCCCATTTTACTAGCTTGTCATGTATCTAGTTAACCCAGTGTAACTAATTAGTTAGCAGTGCTCCCTTTTGCTAATAACCAATGCCTAAGCCTAGATAGCATTTCCTTTAGTGGTCTAATGTTTTTGGTAGGTTAATCATATGCGTCTATGCTATATTTATCTTGCCTTGTTTGCATTTTCATTACCTTATCTTCTGTGTGGCTGACTTCAGTGAATTTCTGGTGCTAACTATGTACATTGAATAAAAACTGAAATAAACGGACAAAGTGTTAACCACCCGTGTTTGGTAAGATGCCGGATCATTATGGGAGATGTCCGTTATTAGCTAGCTAATAATGAACATTAGAAACTTCACACTGAGCTATTCATCGGTATTGTTGTAATAGCAATCTACTTCGAATTCACAGTCATAAGATACTCCATAAATCTCTGTAATTCAACTTCGTGGAGTAGTTTTAGTGTAGTATGGCTTGAGCCCCCAAGATTAGCTACTAACCTAGGTATCTAGCAAGGCTAGCTAATGCTAGCTAATGTCAACTAAAATGGGCAAAGTAATCGCACTTACCCTGTTTACTTCCATTCACACAGATGTGCTTGAACACCTCTCTTTAGTTTCTTTACATGCCCATATTGTTGGAAAAGTCTTAAGATCAAGTCAGTGCGTAAGCCCGGCTTTCCACATCCCATAGTCGTGGTGATCTTCAGGTGTGAAATGAGCACTACAGATAATGGAGTATGCGGAAGGCCCTTTCCAATGTACCCTTTTAAAGTTGACAGTAGAATTATTGAAGCCAAACAAAACACACCTTTTTGTCATTTTGCATCACCTACAGTTCAACGTTTTGAGTTGTTGTCCACAATCTATGTCACATGTATGGTGTTTGTGATAGGTTCGAGGTGAGGCTAAACAACAATCTTATAAGACATATTCCTTGAGTTTGAAAAACTCAAGTTAGAAAAAAATGTTTTCTTACTATCGATAATCACAAGTTAGAAACTCAGCTTTCTCTGTATTTATGTGTTTGACACTTTCATATAAGCTAGTGCTTAGCCTTTAATGACTTTCATCCAGTAGCAATTACATCAGTTGTGGTGAAGTCTTATAAGATTTTAACGGAGCATGTTACTAGAGCAATAGACAGAAAACTCTTCTCCATACCAGTTTGCTTATAAACAAGGCTGTAGTGCAGAAGATACGGTTGATACACTGGTCCTGACCTCAAACATCTTGACAAGCTCCACACATATGCCAAGAGCACTCTTTCTAGAGTGCTGAAATTCTTCAGCATTTAACACCATTCATTCTGATATTTTATTGATGAAAATGGTTCAATTGGATATTAATCCTCATTTCATTCTCTGGTACAGTGATTTTCTCACTAACAATGCTGCAGGGAAAAGTAAACACATTGTTTTTGCCAAACAAATGTTGGAGTGCCACAAGGACGTGTTAGTTCTCCACTTTTGTTTAATGATTGTAAATTGCAGGAACCAAATAACTCTATTTTAAAATTTGCTGATAACTCTATCATATTCGGACTTGAAAGAGAGAGAATTTAATTTCAACAGAGTGCTACTAGGCTGGTAGACTGGCAATACCAAAATGCACTTAATATGAACACAGAAAAAATGAAGTCATTTTTGGATGTCCTATAAATATCTTGTCATTCTTATGGATGCAACATTCTCATGGACTGTTCATACTGATTGTATCTGTGGTTAGGTACAACAAGGTATCCACTTTCTATCATAGACCTTTTCTTTTGGGGCTAATAATCAGATGTTATTGCAGTTTTACACTTCCATAATAAAAAATGTCACACATTATTGTGTTAAGTGGTATAGTTATCTCTCAGTGAAACTGAGGAGCAGAATTTTTGGATTAGTACAAATCTGCTCCAAAATAGCAAGTCTTCCTCTACATAATGCTTTTATAACCATGTATAGGAAATGCACAGAAAGAATAGAGTGTAGAATTTTATCCAATCCATAATATGCTACATAGTGAATATAGTCTTCTGCCTTCAAATGTACAGTTCAGAGTACCAAGGATGAGGTTAAATAGATTTAAGAACTAATTTTTAGATTCACAAATGCAGAGTAATATTTGTAGGATGTAATGTGTAATTGCGAAGAGTGTAACAATGTCATGTCTTATAAGCATGTTGTAGTTGCAATCATGTGTAAAGGTGCCTTGTGGTGTTGGTAAGTGCACTACTGTTGCAAATACACTCCCTGGCCAAAAAAAAGGTCACTACCTGGATTTATCTAAGCAAATAGGTAAGAGCCTCCCATTGGATCATTACTGCATGGTCGATTATGTTTCAGCTGGCAACAAGTTTTTTAACCCTAACTGATGCAGTGAGTAGCTTCTCATTTGTTAAACAACCATGTTGAAAGACACATCCTGTGGTTGTGGAAAAGATGTTAATCTGTTTCAGAAGGGTCAAATTACTGGCATGCATCAAGCAGAGAAAACATCCAAAGAGATTACTGAAACTACTAAAATCAGGTTAAGAACCATCCAAATCATTATTAAAAAGTGGAAGGACAGTGGGGAAACATCAACTTCGAGGAAGGAATGTGGTCATAAAAAAATCTTGAATGATCATGATTGGCGATCACTTAAATGTGTGGTGAAATCAAATCGTAGAAAAACAACAGTAGAACTCAGGGATATGTTTAATAGTGAAAGTAAGAGCATTTCCACATGGACAATGCGAAGGGAACCCAAGGGATTGGGACTAAACAGCTGTGTAGGCTTAAGAAAACCACTTGTCAGTCAGGCTAACCGGCAAAAACGACTTCAGTTTGCTAGGGAGCATAAATATTGGACTCTGGAGCAATGGAAGAAGGTTATGTGGTTTGATATGTCCAGATTTACCCTGTTCCAGAGTGATGGGCGCATCAGGGTAAGAAGAGAGGCGGCTGAAGTGATGCACCCATCATGCCTAGTGCCTACCTTACAAGTCTGTGGGGGCAGAGTTATGACCTGGGGTTGCTGCAGTTGTTAAGGTCTAGGTTCAGCAACATTATGTGCCCAAAGAATGAGGTCAGCTGACTACCTGAATATACAGAACGACCAGGTTATTCCATCAATGAATTTTTTTCATCTCTGATGGCACGGGCATATTCCAAGAAGACAATGCCAGGATTTATCGGCCTCAAATTGTGAAAGAGTGGTTCAGGGAGCATGAGACATCATTTTCATACATGGATTGGCCACCACAGAGTCCAGATCTGAACCCTATTGAGAATCTTTGGGATGTGCTGGAGAAGACTTTGCACAGTGGTCCAAATCTCCCATCATCAGTACAAGATCTTGGAGAAAAATTAATGGAACTCTGGACAGAAATAAATGTTGCGACATCGCAGAGGCTTGTGGAAACGATGCCACAGTGTGCCGTAAGCAAAGCTAAAGGCGGTCCAACTAAATATTAAAGTGTGTGACCTTTTTTTTTTTTGGCCAGGCAGTGTATGTGAAAGTTATCCTGTGAAGTGTGGGTTGTTTTGTTGTACGCATGTAACGTTGTCCTGTGAAGTGTGGGTTGTTTGTTGTACATGTGTGCACTGATGTTCTGGGGAGTTGTACACATGTGTAAAGGAGTCCTGTGGAGTGTGTGAATTTGTGTGAGGAGCTGCAGTGTCATGCAGGACACATTTCAGGGGATTCTGACAATAAAGATTCAATCATATCATAAGAACTAGAGAGAGAATTGGAGAGGAAGAGAGGGATATAAAGAGAGAAGGAGAGCACTAAAGAGAAAGAATAAGGAAGAGTGAAAAAGAAAGGTTCATTATTGTGGAATTAGCCAGAAGAAGCACTCAGCATGATTAGATGCAAGGAACAGAGGATGAGAGGAACAGATAACTGGAGGAAGAGGAGAAGACAAAGTATCTTCCCAAAGAGCCGCATTCACTCTCACCGAGTGTGTGGGGAACTAAAGTGAAAATGTAACAAATGTGAACAGGTACAAGTTGTGTGCACGCATGTGAAAATATTTGTAATTTCATGTGAGAAAGTGGAGAGCATTGGTTTTAATTGCTCTTTACAATGGCAATTTAATACACATTATGTATGTGTACGCTCAGTGACGCACATTGTTCTAGAACTTTCACTTTTCCTCATTCCATTCTCTTTGCCTCCATGCCACTCCACCCTCCACCCATGGCCTGGTAGATGGGGCTGAAGCCCCAGGGAGCGAGCAATAAGGAGTTGATTGGTTGGCTGATGAGGGTGGGAAAGTTTACTATTGGTTGTATGATGGATTGACATGTGAGAAGTGCTTATTCAGTGTCTGTCTATATAAAATAGATGATTATTGATTGGTGAAATTACCTTATTGTTTTGTTTCCTGGCATAATGGAAATATAGCTTTTCGAAGTGTGTAATAACATAGCCACAACAGCATGTATAAAACATGCAGAGAAGTCATACTGCTAAAGGTTTGGTTAGGAAAATATTCAAAAAAAAGTTGAAAGCACATTAAAAAAAGACCCATATAAAGCAAGGAGGGGCAAAGCTTATAACTAAAATTCCAAAACTGACAGAATACAGTTGACCTCAAGACTAACCCATAAAAAGATAATGACACCACCAACAGTTCAATTGATCTTGATCCTCTGCCAGTGAGAGGTAAAATTAGCTTGCTAGCCAACCTACATTTACATGACACTTTTATCCAAAGCTACTTATAATTATGACTAAGTACAACTTGGGGGTTAAGGGTCTTGCTCAGGGACCCAACATTGGCAACAGTGGGGCTTGAGCCAGCAACCTTCCAATTACAAGTAAAGTACCTTAACCACTGAGCTACCACTACCTCATGCTTAACCTATGAATAACATAATGGTTGGTTAGTTGACTAAAAATACTAAATAGTTTTAATTTATTATTACACATTTATGAGGACATTGACAACAGGATAAGCATGATGGCTAGATTGCATCCACCTGCTCTTGAAGGTACAGGATCGGATCAGGAACTGTAAACTGACATCTATAGCACTGACCCATGGCATAGGCCTGATGTTATTGACACAGATGGTGTAAATTATGGAATTAGCAAAGGACCGCTGACTTGTTAGAATCAAAATTTTGACCAATGGAGAATTGGTTTCAAGAGACTGGCTTCTGTATTTTACCTCTAAAGAATCTGTTTTTTTTTTGTTTGCAAGTTCTTTGGAGGGAAATTTCCCCTCCATTTTCTACATCGCCAGGATATATTGACTGGCAACACGCCAACAGATGCATTCCTGATCATGAGGGCTCCGATCATCATAGACAGTAATGCATGGTAACGTGTGTCTAGAATATCTGAAAAGGGTCAGATTGATGTGTGCTTAAAAGATCAGTTTAAAAATGAATGTAAGTATTGGGAGGCGATTAAAAGGGTTGTTAAAAAGGATAGTTGCCACTGTAAAAATTTGTATCTGAGCGAGGCCTGCCCTTCAGGGGTGATACTGAAACGTTTGGCTCACCAAGTGAAAGGAATTACGTTGGAATAGCCTACTTGAATTGATTGCTCAGTTTGATTCATTTCTGAGGGAACACATAACTCATTTTGGAAATGAAAGCAATCTCACTGCTCTAGTGCAATATGTAAGGAATTTGTCCAGTTGATGGGTGAAAAGGTTTTGTCAGAGATTGTCAGTAAAATCAAACTAACCAAATTCTTTTCTATATGTGTGGATTCGACACGAGATGACTTTTATTATGTGATATGTGTCACACAAAGGTAATATAGCAGAGCACTTTCTCAAAATTCTTCCTATAACAAGACATACTGGGGAAACACTTTTCAACTCAGTGACTGAACTGAACTGAACTGAATTAACTTTATTGACCAACCAGAGCTGAGAATTTTTCTTTGGTTTCATCTCAAATATAATGACTAAAACATGCAGAATTATCATACAAGATGAGAGTACGATACACCATAAAACATTAAACGTATCTGGTTTTATTCAACAGATTAACTGCCAATAGAATAAAAAAATTTATAAAGACTCTTTTTGGCCGCTGGTACTCTGAACCGTTGACCAGAGTGGAGAGGCTCAAACTCTTTAAAAAGCGGCTGGCTGCATAGCTGCGGTCTTCTGTTCACAGCTCTATCGTACAGGTCAGACAACTGCTTGTGCTAACTGCCGATTTACTTCCCCATCTGTTTTAGCAAGTCTAGTTAGCTAGTTCTTGAATTTTACACTAAGATTTCCAAAGTAATATTGTAAACAAGAATGATGTATTTTAGACTGACATAGACTCTCAATGCTCACAATACAAGCTTCTCTGCTCCATATGTTTCCAGTAGCTTTCGTCCTATAATACCTAAAAGGGTACCACACAAGGAAATGGCATACCTGGGATTAACATGGTACACACTTGTTCATAATTTATTACTCAAGCCCCTAAGCAAGGTGCCTGAAATATCCTAAGAGGCTTTGACCCCACAGGTTGATTCCACAGTAAAAGATTCATCACTATTAGATCGTTTTCTTGGTCTTATCCACATTAATCACTAAACCACTGTGCCTAAATCATTGTTCCAAAAAGGAAACTTGTTGAAAATAATAACCTCCATCCCCTCCTTCTCAAACAGTCCAAGCAATGCCATGTAATTGGCATATTTAAATAGCATGACATATTTATCATTATGTAAACAGAAAAGCATGGGTGATAAAACATATCCTTGTGGAGCACCTGTAGAATCACTTCAAGAAAATATCATTGGTAATGTACCATCTGTGGGCGATTGGTGAGAAAGTCCTATACCCAATGAGTAAGACTTCTATTCACATTAAGGTTCAGAAGTCACTGAAGAAGTGAGTCTGCACAGTATTAAAAACGGGACTAAAATCAATGCGTGCACTTTATTTCCTTGTAAATTATTAACCAACGTATTGACCTTGGTAGGAGTTTCATTCTCTCTCCAGTTGCTCAGCTCCGGACAATGTGATGACAGTGCTGAAAGACCCGTATGTCAGTGGCTTACAAGGGAGTACAGTCCCGTATTCGTGAAGTAAACATACTGTGCAGCACAGTGGGAATTAACACCGTTAACCGCTGCTTTGAGACCAACGAGTTCTTTCTTTTTTTTCGTTTTAGTGAAGTGTTTAACTTCTCAGTCAAGTTGCCCTCCTGATAGCAGGCGATTATTGTCTAGATCTAGAACTGAACGAGAACAAACGCATTCAAAAGTCCCCGTCAGACGCGTGCTGGTCTGAACACGCCGCAGCAGCAAAAGCACCGTGATGCAATTATGCAGCAGTCCGTCATTGATCCGGCGGAGAACGAAAACCGGAGCGCAGCCGCACGTAACGGGGCTGGAGCGCTCTCGGTGCGAGCGAAGCAACTGCAAACGGCACGTCTGTGCACTTCTCGGAACTGTGCGCTGCCACCTTTACATGCAACTGACATCATCTCACAAGGTCGACTTTGATTTCATCGAAGCCGTGGAGTTGTTTGGCCCGTTGAAAGAGAGACCCATTTAACAGATTTGAAAGTGCAGACAAAGATGTCGCCCGCTGTCTCACAGACCTACAAACCTGACTCGCAGAGAAAGCGAACTTGCACAAAACACGAGTCTTCATGGTCAGGTCATGACTTCTAATGCGTGGAAGACGCATTTATAAGTTACAAATGACACTCATTGCTGAGCTTGACACCCTCCGTCACTCCACCCGGTCTGCTTTACAGAATAATAGCCAAACTCTCACTGGAAATGTCAAATTGCAAAGAGTAGAGGAAGAAAGCTGCCAGGGAATTACCGCAGCTAATAAGGTCAAGCAACCTGCAAAATGCTTTTCCAAATGTGGATATTGAACTGCGAATTTACCTCACCTTTCCTGTTACCAATGCACGAGGAGAGCTCTCCTTTTCTAAATTGTCTTGGATAAAAAACACTTATCATCTACAGTGAGAAAGGAGAGATTATAAATAACATGATATGCATGTCCCTGGAATGTAAGTGTTTTAATGATATCATCAAAGATGTCTCCTCACGTAAGGCCAGGAAAAGACCTAATGGTAAGTCAGTCTCAGAGCTCCTTAAAGTCTCTGTGTAGGTTAAGTTGCCAATAATTCTGTTTATGAGGTCATTATTGTGGTTAAGCAGTGATTGTAGCTTAGCATAGACTGTTCACTCTCATTTGAGACTGTTGAGTTTGCATACTATGTGCTATGGAGAGTAAAGGCTTTATTCTTCATTCTAAAGGCATAATTACATTCACTGGTTTACAATACAGTGTCCTTAGTTTGTGTGGTTTTGATGGCATGGGGGTATACACTGTGCTGTCCTGTAGCCCATGCACGCATGTGTATGGTAGGTAGTAAATGTAGGTAGGTAGGCGCCTTAGTAAATATGTGTATGGTAGGTGGTACAGTTCCGAGATAGCTTGACAATATTTGGTGTTTCTATGAAGGGAGCCTTTTGTTGTCTTAATCTGGGACTCCAACACTCCACTCTCCACAGCGCTCCACCCTCGTCCACTCCTCCCTCATCATGCCATCCACTGCAACTCCACCCTCCGTCACGCCACCCTTCACCACTCCGCCCTCCGTCGCTCCACCCTCTGTCGCTCCACCCATGCTCTATAGGACACACCCTCTCCGTCTTTCACCGTCCTCTTTGTAACGACGAACTCCCTATTTACATTAAACCTTCAAATCTCATCCTCTCTCTACCTCTTTCTTTCTGTCCCTCCGAACTTGTCTAGCTGCCTCTGACACCATCTCCATACATCTTACCTCCACCCGGCTCTCTTCAGTCAGTCCTCTGCCCCATCTTACGCTCCCTCTCTTCATTCATCTGTCTGACGGACAGCAGCAGAGAGCCAGTGGTAATGGTCCCTGGCAGCCTGACAGGGTGCTAACGTGCTCTGTCTCTCGCTTTCTTTCTCTCTTTCTCTCTCCTTCTGTGCCTCTTTCATTCACCTTTCTCTCTCTTTCTCCGCCATCTCTCTGTTTCTTCTCTCTCCCACTAACACATGCACAGTCATGTTGTGATTCGAATCCGAAGATCATAAAAAGGAGATGAAAGGCTAATAAGGTTGAGAGCAGTATTGTGGTAATAAAGGTAATACACATTAAATAACAGACCAAGCTGATGGATAGCGCGATTGGTGTTGGTTAGTGGCCATCCCACTAGAGCCTTTCTGGCAACCTCATATTCTCTCTCTCTCTCTCTCTCTCTCTCTCTCTCTCTCTCCCTCCCTCCCTCTCTCTCTCTCTCTCTCTCTCTCTCTCTCTCTCTCTCTCTCTCTCTCTCTCTCTCTCCCTCTCCCTCTCAGCATTGTATAAATGTATAGCATTGTTGCCTGGACCATGTGTCTCAGAACTGATCAAGCATTCTGTATTTGATAGTGTTTGATATAAGCTCTGGTGTATGTTCTGAGTATCAAGCATGTAAGCCTGAGTAATGCAATGTATATGCGATGCAAATAGATGTATGAATCTCAGGCTGAATAATGGGCTGAATTTGAGGGATCTTATATATTTATTTATTCATTTATTTATTATTACTGTTTTGTTTGTTTTGGGAGTGCGTTTGCATGTGTTGCAGTGAGGAAATGGTTTTGGCATCTGAGAAATTGATGGCTCCAGGATACAGATGAGACAATGTGTGTGTGTGGCAAACAGAGACAGTGACAGGCCAAGAAAGAATGTGTGTGGTATGAAATGATGATAGTAGGTGCTAGGTGAAGGCCGAGTGGGGTAAAATCAGGGGTATGTGGGGAATAGTAAGTATGTGTCTTTTGGGTAGGGGTAATGTTGGACATTTTACTGACAATATCATACTATGGAATCTCTACATCAACTATAATATGTACATTTTTGTTAATACAATGTTTAAACTATTATTATTTACATTTCACTTACAATTATTATTATTATTATTTTTATTATTATTATTATTATTGCAGTTGCTCTATATGTCATTGAGACATATAACAGTTTCTGGCACAATGCAAGTGTTACTTGCAAAGTATAATTGAGCCCTTGCAATGAAAAAAACATATATCAGCCATTTCCCGTTTTGTGTATTCAGTCAGTTTTTGATTTTGTGCAATCTTTATCATTAAAATTCTAAATATGCTTTATTTAGACTTATCTTACTTCATTCATGCGGGCATTTAAAAATAAAACTTATTAAAACTTATTTTGTAGAATGCAGAAAAGCAGTAAATGGACATGTATGGTTTTATTGCAAGGGCTCAATTATTGTTCAAAGAACCATTTGCATGTATGTCTATCCTACCTCTCTCTCTCTCTCTGTCTCTCTCTCTCTCTCTCTCTCTCCCCCTCTCTCTCCCTCTCTCTGCCTCTCTCTCTCTCTCTCTGTCTCTCTCTCTCTCTCTCTCTCTCTCTCCCCCTCTCTCTGCCTCTCTCTCTCTCTCTCCCTCTCTCCCTCTCTCTCTCTCCCTCTCTCTGCCTCTCTCTCTCCCTCTCTCTCTGCCTCTCTCCCTCCCTCTCTCTGTCTTTCTTTCTCCACAGGCTAGCCCATTTCATTCCGATTAACCACTGAGACAAAGAGAGCGATGGACAGAGTGAGGAAAGGAAAGTCTGGGGAGAGAAGGTTTTCAGAGAAAAAGAGAAATTCTGTCTCTCTCGCTCAGCTCCAGGGGTAAGGGGTTTATGTCCCATTGCAGTCCATTGGCTGCCTTTCTAGGGCAATGTCAACTTCACTAGCTGCTCTCAAATCTCATTTAATATTAAAACCTGTGGAACAGCAGGGAATGAGAGAAAGACGAAGAGAGAGTGGTGGGTGGATGAGCAGTAGGCAATGATGCTAAGTGATCCCAGATGAAAACAAATAATTTAAATGGAGCAAAGAAGAAGCAACATGCAGGGGGGACGTGAGCGGATGGCGGGATGGACGTGAGCGGATGGCAGGATGAACAGTGTGTGAAAGAAAGGAAAGAGACAGGGAGGGAAATGTGAGGGAGAGAATGGGTTTGTCTGAATAAACAGGAAAAAAGTGAAAAGAATGGGTGCTGAGAAGAAGAGAGGAGATGGGGAGGGTGTAGGAGCTTCAGCAGCGGGTGATACTGTATGGAAGATGGAGTGGAGAGGCAGAAGAAAGAAAAACAAAGAAAGAGAAAAATGCCAAATTCTAGAAGGTGAGAATAGACATGAAGATATGAAGGTGAACACAGGCGGACAGGGAGGAATAGAGAGATAGGTGTGTGGAGTCTCCTCTTATGTTTTCTTGTGTGTGTGTGTGTGTGTGTGTGTGTGTGTGTGTGTGTGTGTGTGTGTGTGTGTGTGTGTGTCTCTCTCTTTTGGCTGCTGGCCCAAAGCCCAGATGTGGGCTTTTGCCTCAGAGACAAACTGCATCTGGCTGGACTCTTGCTGGGCTAGTCTGTGTGTTTGCGTGTGTTTGTGTATGTATTTGTGTGTTTCTGTGTTTCAAGAGAGATTTGCAATTCCAATGATCCTCTTCCAGTGAATTACATGAAGCCCAAGCTCTCAAGCTTAAGTGCGCATAAATAATCACCCCCGCCCCCCCCCCCCCCCCCACACACACACACAGACAAACACAATCACACTCAGTCTTGTATCTTTGGGGATTACTTCCATTGACTAGTTTATTCCATTGACTAGTCTATTCCATTGACTAGTCTATTACATTGACTAGTTTATTCCATTGACTAGTCTATTACATTGACTAGTCTATTACATTGACTAGTCTATTCCATTGACTAGTTTATTCCATTGACTAGTCTATTCCATTGACTAGTCTATTCCATTGACTAGTTTATTCCATTGACTAGTTTATTCCATTGACTAGTCTATTACATTGACTAGTTTATTACATTGACTAGTCTATTACATTGACTAGTTTATTCTGTTGACTAGTCTATTACATTGACTAGTTTATTCCATTGACTAGTTTATTCCATTGACTAGTCTATTACATTGACTAGTTTATTCCATTGACTAGTCTATTCCATTGACTAGTCTATTCCATTGACTAGTTTATTCCATTGACTAGTTTATTACATTGACTAGTCTATTACATTGACTAGTTTATTCCATTGACTAGTTTATTACATTGACTAGTCTATTACATTGACTAGTTTATTCCATTGACTAGTTTATTCCATTGACTAGTCTATTACATTGACTAGTTTATTCCATTGACTAGTTTATTACATTGACTAGTTTATTCCATTGACTAGTTTATTCCATTGACTAGTTTATTACATTGACTAGTCTATTACATTGACTAGTTTATTACCTACACCTAGCCATAGCCACCTCCTGACCCTAAGCTCAGGAACCAAAAGGAAATCTTTTCACCCTTTGAAAATAAAAATATAACATGGGAACCTGCTAAATGACCCCACAATGTCAGAACAACTTCCATCCCCAGAGTTAAAAAAGCACACACATAGTCACGCACACACACACACACACACACACACACACACACACACACACACACACACACACACACACACACACACACACACATGTAGTGTGTATCACACTCTTTACATTAAAGGTAAAGGTTGAGTGCCTTTGGGTACAGCCTCAGGAAGGAGAGGATTATTTTTAGGAAGAAGGCATGAGCTGACTTTGCTGCACCTCTGGTGTTCCACACGACAGCCTCAGCCAGAGCAGCACAGCCAGCATTTGGGGAAGCGGAGCGTGTTCAAAATAAATGTCAGTCATTGCCTCCCAGCCAATTAAATGGGCATGGAGGTTTAACATGCAGTAATTTGCCACTCTCTTCCCTCCAGTTGAGTACAAAGGTTAAGCCTTCCAAAGTGGACCTGGAGACCTCCAGATGGCTGGAACAGGTCTATCCCAGTTGACTAGTCCCAGACCAGCCCAAGAAACTAGCGTAGAATTAACTGGCCCAAACAAGCAACCTGAAAGTAGCCCAACCAGCTAGTCGGAGACCAGCCCAACAGACAATTTCATCTGAGACTATCTGGCACAACATTCTGTCTCAAGACCAAGCCTTTATACTAGCCTGAGACCAGTCCTACAGACAATCAGGACCAAGAGTTTCATGTTTTATGTGCATGTAATTGCTGTTGGTGTGTGTGTGTTTCTCAGATTAAGAGTGTAGAGTCATGAACAAACACACATAGAAGAGCACAGTGCTAAAGAACAAACAGTTATACACACATATATACACAAAGACACACATACACATTGTTTAAACAGAGTGATTATACACTAATGGCATTAGGTGGCTGGATAGTGCAAGCAAGAGTAAGACGTGTGTGTCTGTGTGTGTGCTTCCATCATTAGACAAATGAAGTTAGTCAATGAGGAACAGAAGTCAAAGCACTACACTAATCACTAAACAGCAGTTGAAGGAGAGAGAAAGAGAGAGGGAGAAAGTGTGTGTGTGTGTGTGTGTGTGTGTGTGTTGGGGCGGTGGGGGGAATGGGACTGAGAGATAATAGTAATTACAGCAAAACATATTCTCATACACTCCTGTACCCAGAAAGTGTGTTTCAAATACACTCCTTTTTTGGGGGGGTGTATGTAGGGGGGCAGGGTGCGTTTGTCAGAACTGTAAACTAACAGGCTTTAAGCTCATTACATTAATCTGTACTATCGACCAGTCTTGTCCCTCTCACGTGGACCGCGGAGGGCTTTAACACCCACTGCTTGGACTGGCGGGCCAAACGCATCAAGATGAATCTCCCTGTCGTGTTGTTCCCGTTAGCGATCTGCATCAGGGCTGGAGAGTACGGGCCACGAAGTGGGATCACCGAACGGCTTCTGTCAGAACCATGTGAAATTGCACGCGCCGAACCCGTTTCCCCATTCCCAGACTGGATTACCACTCTTCCTGCCCCCACCACGTTACCAGTCTTCAGGAACCCCGCAAGGCCGTAACACACCAAAGTGAACGGCCCCTGCTGGTTGTTTCTCGTGCTAATTTTGATCACCTTTCATCCACGCCCTACACTTGGGACCAGGTGACATTGACAGGTTATAGAATAAATTACATAGACATACACAACCTATATAAAAAAACAGATATACTGTATATTACCTAGAGGCATATAACAAATATATATCACAATGAAATATAAAACCTTGATGTGCACAACTTGTGTATTTTTAGAGACATAAAATAGCCCAGGAAGAACACAGGAGAAATTCAGTGCATAAACAAAAACACACTGAATCTTATTACATGTTATAATACTGTAATAACTCTTTTATAACACCTGAGCATGAAATGACATGCATGGAGCTTAAACTAGATGCTGCGATGATTCTAAAGATCCCCCTTCAATAAGCTCAGGTTCTTAACACCGCTCTTACATTCCTCCCAGTCTCCGCTACCTGCCATGTCTCTGCTTCCTCATTTTGGATTTTGAATAGTCTTCTCCCCTGGCTTATTTCACGATGTATTTTATAAATTCTTTTATTCATAACAGTATTTGGCTATTTCACTTCCCAAATACAGGAATGAATATGACATTACCACCCATAATGACGTAATCTATTTTGTAATTGATCATATGGAATCAGGCCCTGAGTCATCACTATGACAATAAGGCAGTGAAATGACTATGGAGATAAATAAGGAACGTTCAAGAAGCTTCTGTCTGATGAGACATCGCTGAGCAAAAAATCAACCAGTCGAGCTTCTCTTGCAAAGACAGCGTGCGCAGATAATTGAAGGGAGGAATGAAAAATGAAAACTGAAAAATGAAAACTGAAAAAAGAAATGGGGTAAAATCACGGGTGTGCACTCGCCTCTCGCAGGCGCCTCTCTGACGTGGTTGTCCAGTTCTCTGTCTCCCACAGAGACGTTCACTAAACCGAAAAAATACCAAAACAGTAAACACTGCGTGAGCAACCCCCAGCGGCA
This sequence comes from Electrophorus electricus, assembly GCF_041902795.1. Lineage (NCBI taxonomy): Eukaryota > Metazoa > Chordata > Actinopteri > Gymnotiformes > Gymnotidae > Electrophorus > Electrophorus electricus. The sequence goes on from NC_137513.1 coordinate 9,935,265, forward strand.
AAGTTCTTCTCCTCTCTTCTATCTTCTATCTTCTCTCCCTCTCTCTCTCTCTAACTCTTCCTCTCTCTCTATGACCCTTCTGCTCTGTTTTTATCACTCCATCTCAAGAACATTCCGAGCAAAAGCCTTGGAGGAGTTATTTCCAGCTGGTGACACGTGGGGGTCGGTTAGGAAGCAGGCATGAGTGCATGCACACGTGAGAGTGTGAGACAAAAAGTGAGAATAGTAAAAGTAATCTGCATATAGCAAAACTTATTAAAACTCAAGAATGATCTTTTTCATGACACTTTGAAAACCGAATACTGAATGTGCCAATGTCTTTTTGAATTGGACTGAATCAAATAGAAGATAATAGAAGAGAAACCTTTGTGATGGAGATGGTAATGGAGAAGGTGTTCTGGTGGAACTCGTGATGGAGAAGGTGTTCTGATTTAGATGGTGCTGGAGAAGTTGTTCAGATGGAGATGGTGATGGAGAAGATGTTCAGATGGAGATGGTGTTCTGTTGGAGATGGTGATGGAGAAGATGTTTAGATGGAGACGGTGATGGAGATGGTGATGAGAAGGTGTTCTGGTGGAGATGGTGATGGAGAAAATGTTAGATGGAGCTGGTGTTCTGATGGTGATGGAAAAGGCGTTCTGATGGTGATGGAGAATATGTTCTGATGGAGATGGTGATGGGCAAGATGTTCAGATGGAGATGATGATGGAGAAAGTTTTCTGCTGGAGATGGTGATGGAAAAAGAGTTCTGGTGGAGCTCATGATGGAGAAGATATTCTGATGGAGATGGTGATGGAGAAGGTGTTCTGGTGGAACTCATGATGGAGAAGGCGTTCTGATTTAGATGATGCTGGAGAAATTGTTAAGATGGAGATAGTGATGGAGAAGATGTTCAGGTGGAGATGGTGTTCTGATGGAGATGGTTATGGAGATGGTGATGAGAAAGTGTTCTGGTGGAGATGGCGATGGAAATGTTGTTTAGATGGAGATGGTGTCCTGATGGTGATGGAGAAGGCATTCTGATGGGGATGGGGATGCAGAATGTGTTCTGATGGAGATGCTGATGTAAATGGTTACAAGAGATGGTGTTCTGGTGGAGATGGTGATGGAGAGAATAAGGGGTGGGGGGAGGAAGGTCACACAGGATGCTTATGGGACCTCACAGGGATTATTATTCCATTTGTACCACTGTATTTACACAACTCCACATATTTCTCTCACCTTCCACACAACACACAGTGCTCTTTCTCTCTCTCTCTCTGTCTCTCTCTCTCTCTCTCACACACACACACACACACACACACACACACACTTCCTGAATATATTTTGTGCATGCCACCATATTCATTGATAAGAAAATGTTCCGATTCTTTTTTAATTAAATTTACCATGAAAGTGCAAACATTAATAATATAGTAACATGTTCTATAATATTAGAGAGGGAGAGAGAAGCATGACCCACTGTGTAGCCTTGACCTAAAAGATGGTTAGGCAGCAAGAGTTGGAGATGGTTAGCATGTGCATGTGTGTGTGTGTGTGTGTGTGTGTGTGTGTGTGCTGACACTGATTTATTGGACTATTTCACTGCAGTGTCCGCTATAATGGGACAGGATGAATGGTTGACCCTTCTCTCTTGGAGAGATAACTGCATGGTAGTATCTGTGTGTGTGTGTGTGTGTGTGTGTGTGTGTGTGTGTGTGTGTGTGTGTGTGTGTGTGTGTGTGTGTGTGTGTGTGTGTGTGTGTGTGAGAGTGTGAGAGAGAGAGAGATAAAGAGAGAAGGAGAGGTAGGGAGAGATAGATAGGGAGAGAGGGAAAGAAAGGAGAGAAAAGAGACAGAGAGAGAGAGAGAGAGAGAGAGAGAGAGAGAGAGCAGCATGGTAATGTGAAAATGGCTGCTGTGTTGTGTAGCCCTGGAGATTTACTAATAGTAAGAATGTGAGTAAACATACTAGTGTGTATTTGTTTTTTGATTTCATCCTGTCTTTTTATGCCCAGACTGTCTTCTGAAACCCGTCCTCTCATCCTCTTTCTCTTTTTCAGTCTAGTTTTGCAGATCCTTCTTTCTCTGCTTCAATGGTTAATGGGAATGAAATGGGCTCGCCTGTGGATAGAGGGAGAGACACAGGGAGACTGCAACTATGTGTGTGTCTGTGTGTGTGTGTGTGTGTGTGTGTGTGTGTGTGTGTGTGTATGTGTGCGTGTGTGTGTATGTTAGAAAGAGCGAACTACAGAGAGGCCAGCTCCCCCTGCAGGGGTTTTCTGTGGTCGATGACCACAGCTCTTGTTGTAGCAACAGGCCGTAGCAACACGCCCCCCGAGAGCAGAGCCCTCCCATAGGGAGCACAGGCTGCATTATGCCTAACCTCAGATCAGCCCAACTCTGCCCTGACTCCATCAACCCCCATTACGGGCCATTAAGAGGACTGACTTAGAATCAGTCAACACAACTTTTACTTCACCCCATTATGCGGAGGGCAAGCATATCTGCTCCTTTCAGAATGCGCATCACACATATCACACAGGCCTAACCCCTCCATAGCAGACGCGTCCCAGCCTCTAGGCACTCCGGTGCAACCCCGACCTTCCACGTCTTGCTGCAGTACTCACACCCATATTTTTGGTTAGCTCAGTCAGGTGCGCGAAGTCTGGCTTAGACGTGAACTCAACAGGAGTACACCGCTCCAGAAACAGCCAGACACAGGACCCTCCTTCACGTGCTGTTACAGTGTTCAGACGCGGTGCTTTTGGCGAGACAACTAAAGTCGTTGAAAAAAAGAGGCCCAGGCACTGAGTGAGCGGACAGCGGGAGCATGCAGGTCCACCAGGGATGCTCAATGGAAGGAAACGCCATAAAAAAAATTTTTTTAAAAACAGGTCGATCCTTTTCTCGACAGAAAAATAACAGGTAGAGTTAAATTTGCTCTGTCACCCACAAGTCTCTGAAGGATGAGAAACACACTGACACACATCAACAGAAAGGCAAGCATGCATGCGCGCATGCGCGCGCGCACACACACACACACACACACACACACACACACACACACACACACACACACACACCCTCAGTATGTTTAATGCTTTTCCAGGCTGTTTATAAATTTTTCCATGTTTCCCATTTAATAAGATATAGGAGTGCTGGCCAGTCTCATTTTAATCCCATATGGATGAATATACATAAATATGCGTGTGTGCCTAGACACGCTGCGCCACACACACACATGCACTTTTGCAGAAATGAAGAAAATCATGCTATTAAAAATGAGAAGAGACAAGTGATCGAGTCTTTGTGAATGTTATGCATGGCAAGTGTGTAATAGATGGTATATGTGCTCTGGGATCATTTAGTATGGTCTGGTCAAATAGAGCACTTTAAAACAGAGTTATCCTTCCAATAACCTTCACTCGATTACTCTGCCTGTAAAAGCTCCTAATGGACCTTACAGACCTCTTTCCTTCCTGCTCTCTCCCTCTCACTCTTCCTCTGTCTCTCTCTTCATTTCTTCTATAAATCCCAGTCTCTACCACTCCATCCATCTCTCATTTTCTAGCATATCCCTCTCCACTCAGTTTAACATGGTCACTCATTTCTATCTCTCTATCTTATAAAAATGACACAACGTATCTCTTCCTATCTTGCCAAACATGAACACTTGCCACACTAATAAATCAACCCTATAAAGTTACACACACACACACACACACACACACACACACACACACACACACACACACACACACACACACACTTTAAAATTCAGACCGACTGCACCAGTATCAGTTTCTGCCAAGATACATCTTCTGGAGTCAGAGAGTGTGATGGCATGCCAGAAGGGCGGCGCCAACTCAGGTGGCACCACCCATTCAGCCAACTGCCCCTGCTCCCTGTTATTCAAGGAACCATGTACATCTAGTTAGGGGAAGAGCCTAAAACCTTTTTTAAAAACAGGCACTCCACCTAATTAATGGGAGAGAGTGCGAGAGAGAGAGATAGAGAGAGCGAGAGGGAGCAGGTTGGGGAGTGTCATCCCTTCTTTATATTTATAAGGACTCTTGTTTAAGTGTGGTGTATGAATAATGCTCCGCTATTTCACTTGTTTGGTGTGCCATGCAGGCTAAAAAGGCCCATCCCCCAAATGCAGTCTAACAAAGAACAACAGGATTAAAGCACATGTGACTGGTCATTCAAAATGATACAGGAAAATCATTGGTCAGATTCTAACCTGTCATAAAAGGTGCATTAAATGTGTTTAGAAAGACCTGACTGGGTGGGTTGCTGAATAGAAAGTTGCCTTAGATGGGCTCACAATCACAAATTTGCAGGAATTCACACATGACAAGTTATTTGGAACAGCAGATGAACCCCTAAATGTATGGGTGTTTTGCCAACCATTTGTGCCCACCGTGGGTTCTTAGTGATCCAGTTTCAAGACTGTAAACTGGTCTACAAACTGCTATAATAATGTCAAAGTGTCAAAAATATTTTACTAACAATTTTAATGACAACGGTAAGATAATACTAAATAAACATTTTGTTACATTTTTATATATTTTTTTCCTGAGCTGATTATTTAATGGACAACAAAATTGCCTTTTGGTATTTCATTATTAATACGTTTTTTAAAACAAAATGTTGAGGAGTACTAGGGATGTGGGGAGATTAGTGGACATATACGATGCAGAGGAGGAAAATGAGGTGATTGGTCAGCAGCAAGTTCAGGTATTTACAGGTAAGTTCTGGTGCTGATTTAGGGTCCGAACTAGAGCTAGGTTAAGCTAAAGACTAGAGCTGGGTTAAGCTAAAGACTAGAGCTGGGTTAAGCTAAAGACTAGAGCTGGGTTAAGCTAAGGACTAGAGTTGGGTTAAGTTTAGAACTAGAGCTGGGTTAAGTTTAGAACTAGAGCTGGGTTAAGTTTAGAACTAGAGCTGGGTTAAGCTAAAGACTAGAGCTGGGTTAAGCTAAGGACTAGAGTTGGGTTAAGTTTAGAACTAGAGCTGGGTTAAGCTAAGGACTAGAGTTGGGTTAAGTTTAGAACTAGAGCTGGGTTAAGTTTAGAACTAGAGCTGGGTTAAGGTAAGGAATAGAGCTGGGTTAAGTTTAGAACTAGAGCTGGGTTAAGGTAAGGAATAGAGCTGGGTTAAGGTAAGGAATAGAGCTGGGTTAAGTTTAGAACTAGAGCTGGGTTAAGCTAAGGACTAGAGTTGGGTTAAGTTTAGAACTAGAGCTGGGTTAAGTTTAGAACTAGAGCTGGGTTAAGGTAAGGAATAGAGCTGGGTTAAGTTTAGAACTAGAGCTGGGTTAAGGTAAGGAATAGAGCTGGGTTAAGGTAAGGAATAGAGCTGGGTTAAGTTTAGAACTAGAGCTGGGTTAAGCTAAGGACTAGAGTTGGGTTAAGTTTAGAACTAGAGCTGGGTTAAGTTTAGAACTAGAGCTGGGTTAAGGTAAGGAATAGAGCTGGGTTAAGTTTAGAACTAGAGCTGGGTTAAGGTAAGGAATAGAGCTGGGTTAAGGTAAGGAATAGAGCTGGGTTAAGTTTAGAACTAGAGCTGGGTTAAGGTAAGGAATAGAGTTGGGTTAAGGTAAGGAGTAGAGCTGGGTTAAGTTTAGAACTAGAGCTGGGTTAAGTTTAGGACTAGAGCTGGGTTAAATTTAGAACTAGAGCTGGGTTAAGTTTAGAACTAGAGCTGGGTTAAGGTAAGGAATAGAGCTGGGTTAAGTTTAGAACTAGAGCTGGGTTAAGGTAAGGAATAGAGCTGGGTTAAGGTAAGGAATAGAGCTGGGTTAAGTTTAGAACTAGAGCTGGGTTAAGCTAAAGACTAGAGCTGGGTTAAGCTAAGGACTAGAGTTGGGTTAAGTTTAGAACTAGAGCTGGGTTAAGCTAAGGACTAGAGTTGGGTTAAGTTTAGAACTAGAGCTGGGTTAAGTTTAGAACTAGAGCTGGGTTAAGGTAAGGAATAGAGCTGGGTTAAGTTTAGAACTAGAGCTGGGTTAAGGTAAGGAATAGAGCTGGGTTAAGGTAAGGAATAGAGCTGGGTTAAGTTTAGAACTAGAGCTGGGTTAAGCTAAGGACTAGAGTTGGGTTAAGTTTAGAACTAGAGCTGGGTTAAGTTTAGAACTAGAGCTGGGTTAAGGTAAGGAATAGAGCTGGGTTAAGTTTAGAACTAGAGCTGGGTTAAGGTAAGGAATAGAGCTGGGTTAAGGTAAGGAATAGAGCTGGGTTAAGTTTAGAACTAGAGCTGGGTTAAGGTAAGGAATAGAGTTGGGTTAAGGTAAGGAGTAGAGCTGGGTTAAGTTTAGAACTAGAGCTGGGTTAAGTTTAGGACTAGAGCTGGGTTAAATTTAGAACTAGAGCTGGGTTAAATTTTAGAACTAGTTTAGACCTATATTTGAGTTTAGCACTAATAATTGTTATTGGAACTAAATTTATATCGAATCCAGTGGTTTATGTTGGTAAAATACTATACTTAAAACTCCATTGTGAGTTTGTGCTCACAGAAAAAAATACACTAGATTGAATCAGCTAAGTTGATGACAGTGTTTCTACTTGAACTGAAATGTAATTGTAATATAATATTATAATTATTGTAATAAAATTACATTCTATGTATAAATAATGTACTAAATTTGTAATGGAGATAACTTGATTTATTTGCAATGATTTATTTGCAATGATTTATTGCAATTTATTTGCACCTGTTCCAGTTGAGCAGCAGAACATGGAGGTGAATTTTACTGTAGAAGTAAACATATTGCAAATGGAACAAAAAGAATTAAGCATTTGACCACTGACTTGAGCTCTTATTTGTTAATGTTCTATGTGTATTTTAAAATATCACAAAAGGAGAAGAGTAGTAGCTAACAAACAGTTACTATGGAGATGGATTGCGTACAGTAATATGGTTCACTACAATTCTGCACATCATTAGTATTTGGTCTTCTGAAAGTTTTCAAGCTGGGTAGGTAAACTCACCCTAATTGCCGTAATACTTAAGCATTTAGCAAAAATGTATGATGGAAAAGGTAAAAGGTGAAAATCCTCTGTTGTAAGAGTATTCCACCAGATGCCTGTTATCTCAGCGAGAGATGAGAGACCAAGCTGAAGTCTGGTGAAAACAGGAAATGCTGTACGAATGTCTGGCGAAGGAAAACAAGGAAAACACATATCCTTTTATTCTCCACCTCTCTGACACAAAGTTTCACTTACTCTGTGTGTGTGTGTGTGTGAGAATGTGTGTGTGTGTGTGTGTTTCAGGTAAAAGGTTGTAACGCTTGGTGTGGAGCCAGAGATTCAGGGAAAGAGGAGCAGAGTGCTTATCACAGCCAGCACATGGCGTGTACACACACATTCAAACATGCACACGCATACACACACACACGCACACATATATACACACACAAAATCACATATGGCACTATGAGTAATGCTGTCTGTTACTGAACAGAAAGCAGCAAATATAAGAAATCCAGCACATGGTTACTCTCTCTCTCTCTCTCTCTCCCACACACACACACACACACACACACACACACACAGACACACACACACACACAGTCCGATCATTGACAATCCTGTAGGATGTCTAATAGTGGATCTTGCTCTGACAAGCAACATGCCATTAGCAAAGCAAGAAAGAAAGAGAAAGAGAGAGCGAGAGAGAGGAGTGAGATTGTGATGGAGAGAGAGGGAGAAAGAGAGATGAGATAGGGAAAAAGAGAAAGGGAGAGATGGATGAGACAGAGAGAGAAAGAGAAAGGAAGAGAGATGAGAGTGGGAGCGAGAAGGAGAGAGAGAGGTGAGAGGGAGAGAGAGAGAGAGAGAAGGAGAGAGAGAGAGAGAGAGAGAGAGAGAGAGGGAGAGAGAGAGAGAGAGAGAGAGAAGGAGAGAGAGAGAGAGAGGTGAGAGGGAGAGAGAGAGAGAGAGAGAGAGAGAAGGGTGGTGAGGTTAGGCCGGGTAATGGGGAGCTGTGTAGACAGCTGCTCTGCTACCCCCACAGCAGGGAAAACTAATGGAGAAAGAGATGAAAGAAGAGAGAGTGGAGAAGAAGAGAAGAGAAAGACCAAGTGGAATTCACAGAGGGAACGCTTCTAATCAGCGCTCCAGGACCTCTGCTTGCTGGTGCAGTTTGTTTTTTGCTTGTTTGTTTTGGGGTGAGTGAATGTGTGTGTACATATATGCATTTGTGCTGTGATAGGCCAATCAGCTTCATTTGCAATCACAACAAATATATGCAAAATGCCATGGCACACACACAGACACACACACACACACACACACACACACACACAAAACCAATCTCAGAAATGTACACCTGTGCATCGCAAATCCGAGGCAGGTAGTATCCGTTACCTAGCGACCAGGCATGCCAGTTTCATAAATTAAAAAGTCCAAAACTGTGTTTGTTTGTGTGGTAAAGATAAGGTAAAGACCATTTTGCTGGTGCAGTTGGATGTGTTTCTAGTCCCCCAGAAAACAGAACTCTGGCCAGTTTGTTAGTTTTTTGTTAGGCGAATGTTACATGTTAATGTTGTCCTCAAAAATATATAATAACATAAATGTTCATGGTAGCTATTTTGCATGCACACCTGTTTTTTTTGTTTATGGGAGAAAGAGAATGATTAGTAATAGAAAATATGGATGATCTCAGTCAAAGGCAGTCTACATAATATAGTCCCACTCTCTGTCCAAATACACAGACACAGTCACACACACCCAAGCGCGCACACACACGCGCGCGCGCAGTTACGTATGCAAATGACCTGCCATAAACCTCTGCATTATCATGTGTACCTGAGGACAACAGGAATGTAATGAGCGAACTACGTGAAGCCAACACTTGCCCAACACAGGACTAACATAGGGCTAATCTAGGACTGAATTAAAGTGGTTTACCTTCTAGAAACACTCCCAGCTGGACAAGTTGAATTGCCTTTATTTTTCAAATAAATTGCAGCCAAGCTGTCTGTTTTTTTGCTCCTCTGTCTCCCCCACCCCATTCTCCAGATATTCATTCCTTTCTAACTTCCTTTTTGCTGGGTCTGCTATGGGTGGACACTGGTGGGCTGTTGAAGGATTTAATGAAAGGCGAGAGGACATGACAGGAGAGGAGGAGAGTGAGAGGAGAGGAGGAGAGAATTTAGTAAGTCTTTAAGAGACGTTTCATACATGAGCTCCCCTTTGCAAAACCCCTTCACCTCACCCCGCAACCGTACCAGTGCAGGTATGCAGCATCCCATAATCCCTACTGAAATCTAAAACATCACACACACATTGCCTGACTATTAACAGAGCACACTGTTTAAAAGTCTCCAGGTTCTGGTCTAGTTTACTATAAGCTAATTCTGCTCTAAGGTGTGAACGTTCCAGTTGAGTTAATAAGACCCTCCTCTCTTACCCAAATTTAGTAAACAACAGGAGGAAAATGGAAGGAGAGAAGAGAGGAGAAGAGAGGAGAGGAGAGGAGAGGAGAGAGGAGAGCAGAGGATAAGAGAAGAGAGGAGAGCAGAGGAGAGGAGAAGAGAGGAGAGGAGAGCAGAGGAGAGGAGAGCAGAGGAGAGGAGAAGAGAAGAGAGGAGAGCAGAGGAGGGGAGAGCAGAGGAGAGGAGAGGAGAGGAGAGGAGAAGAGAGGAGAGCAGAGGAGAGGAGAGGAGAGGAGAGGAGAGGAGGGGAGAGCAGAGGAGAGGAGAGAGGAGAGCAGAGGATAAGAGAAGAGAGGAGAGCAGAGGAGAGGAGAAGAGAAGAGAGGAGAGGAGAGGATAAGAGAAGAGAGGAGGGGAGAGCAGACGAGAGAAGAAGAGAGAAGAGGAGAGAAGAGAGGAGAGCAGAGGAGAGAAGAGAGGAGAGGAGAAGAGAGGAGAGGAGGGGAGAGCAGAAGAGAAGAGAGGAGAGGAGAGGAGAGGAGAGGAGAAGAGGGGAGAGGAGATTGGAAGCCTGAGTTGTAGGGTTGGTTGATTCTTAATGGCTTATGCATGTGGGACTGAAGCATAAATCTGTGTGTGTGTGTGTGTGTGTGTGTGTGTGTGTGTGTGTGTGTGTGTGTGTGTGTGTGTGTGAGAGAGAGAGAGAGAGAGAGAGAGAGAGAGGGAGGGATGTGAAGAGGCATGTTGGTATGTTTATTTAACTCTTTCTTCCTCTTACACAAATACACACCCCCCCACACACACAAACACCCCCCCACACACACACACACCTCATTAGTGTGAGAACTCAAATTTCACTGTCAGTCTAACACAGCCAGAGACCGACCACACACACACACACACACACACACACACACACACACACACACTGAGGTATGGTCTGTCTCTGATCTCACTGTTACGCCTCAGCAGATTTAATGTCTCTCTGGATTTTTTTTTCTTTCAGTCGTACTCTCTCAGGTTCATGTATCTAATAAAAAAATAAAATTATTTGAAAAAGGTGCCCTGTCAATTTTTTCTCTCTTTAGTTTCATTCATTTAACTTTTAATGTACCTTAAAAGAGAAGTGGATAAATGAATAAGCACTCCCCTCTCCTCCTGACCTCATTACTGCATTTATCTTGCTTATGGTACTCATTAGTTTGATTCAGCTTGGGAAAGATTCCTATCATTGCTTATTTATCTCTTTACACGGCTTTGACTGTTATTTCACTACATTTACGTTATGTACACATTACTGATTTATACTGCTGTGTTAAAGGGCAAAATCTGTACTATTTCTTTTTTCTTATATAGTGAAGAGAACATACAATTTTAATCAAGTGTTTCTTTCATATTCTCCTGATAGGCACTTTGTTTTCTCACTGAGGCAACTCAGTACATCCTTCATTTTGCTAATAGATTCACCATGAAGACACTGTTTGAAAGTTTCCGGTGTCTCCAGCAAAAGACTGAACATAGGCTCACTATGACTACAACCAATGTGCCAGCCCACAACCCACATTTCCCTTCCACAATACACAGGCCCCACCTACAACCTTCATATCCTTCCCATGACCTGAGGGGGCTGACTAACAGTATTGTGTTGCTATAGATTTCAGAAGCTGTAGCACTAAATAATGTCCACGTAGACAACTAATATTCACTGTAATTACACTTATTACACTGTCTCATACAGTCATTGAAAGGAAGCATCTTGTCTCGCTGGGCAGTTGACTATGGCTGAAGTCACACTGCACACATTATGACCTACAGTAGTATTTTTCACAGCATATCTCCTGCACTTCTATAATATCCTGAGGGGAAAGTCTCTCTTCCCATCCCTCAAGGGAGGGAACACACAACTTAATCACCAGGGTTAAAATGACTAATATATTAGAAAATGGAGAACATGGCCAATGTTTTAATAGTCCTTTTTAAAACAAAGTACAGTAAAGGTTTCGCTTTGTGTGTGAATAAAAGGGATGCATAGAAGTGTGTGTGTCTCTCTCTCTCTCTCTCTCTCTCTCTCTCTCTCTCTCTCTCTCTCTCTCTCTCTCTCTCACACACACACACACACACACACACACACACACACACACACACACACACACACACACACACACACACACACACACACACACACACACTCACTAACTCGAATTCACAGACTGCTACTACTGAGGTGTACTGTCCTTTCTGATATCCAGCAGAAGAGAATGCTTGGACGTTGATTAAGTCCAGTGGGCTCCAGAGTTATACTTTGTTGTTACAATTAACATCTGTATATAGTATTTTGCATTCAGTTTGAATTAGGATAGCATTTCAGTATGCTTTATGTCAATAGGAACGTGTTAGACCTCATAGGCTCCAATCAACCCCTAGTTCCCAATAATCAGGCTGTATCATTTCCTTGTGCATCTCATTTCCATTTTTTTTCTCCTGTTCACTGGATGATTCATGCCCTAGAACAATCCCACAATGCATCATAAACAAGAGGATATAAAAATCCCACAATGCACCAAAAAGCTATGGCAGAAACATCTGCCCTCAGTAATCTATAGCGTCCCAGAGTGCAAACACAGCTATTATCAAGAAAGTTTAATCAAGTTGTGTTAAGTCAGCATTCATAAAAGTATAACTTATTAAACATTTACACTAAACAGGCAACATTGTAAATACAGTTTGGGTGTATACTATGCTTTGTTAACTTCAATGTTTGTGTGTAAGAAAAGCCTGTAAACAACTGTAGATAAAATGCGTAAACTTAATTCCCTAGTTACTTATCCAGGAAACAGGGAACAGGGGGGTGCTTTGGAACGAAGCAGCTCTGTCTCTACGTCCATTTTTCCGTCTTTCTTCTCTCTCCATCTCTTCTCTTCCTCTCCCTCTCTGTCGCGGTCGCTCTGCTCTGTTGGCTTTTATGTGACAGCACCATTTTCTGCTTGGCCTGAAGAACAAACAGAGTCATAAAAATGTCAGCACTCGTCCATCTCTTGCTTGCTGTTCCCGAGTCCAGCCAGGACAGTGCTAAGCTCACGTTCCATCCTACCCAACTCTACTCCACTCTACTCCGATCTGCCCACCTATACTCTGCCCTACTCCATGCTATTAGCTACATAATACATATGTCACGAGTTAGCACAGCTCAAATGGAGGTTAGCAGCAGGTTGGTAGCTGTAGTTTTCTGACTTTAGTAAAAATAAAACCCAGTGAAACTACTTACTCATTACCGGACTCTCATATCCTCTGAGCAGATAAGCTCATTATCTTTCATTTATTTCATTTTCTTGTTTCAAAGCATTTTGTCCCCAAAGTTGCAGAGACACCCGGCTTCTCGTGCACTACTGGATCATTTTGTTCAGCTTGTAATTTTGAAGGCTGGAGATAAGGAACTTGGAAGTGTAAGCTCTCCCTGGAATCACATATTCAATTACAGGCATCCTATATAATAGCCCTGTAAGACAAATATACACGTGGGTCAGCTTGCACAAATGCAGCTCAAATCTCAGTTGAGTTAGATTTGAGATGCATTTGAATTGCCTACTACAGTCTAGGAAGCTGTGCAGACTGGTTGGAGTCCGCGTGACTGAACTAGAACAATTGAGCGAGAGATGAGATATGTGTGGTGTGCAGGCACCGGTCCAAATCAAACTCTGCAGCTCAGACAGCACACACTGAGCTACAGCCACACATGCGCACACATGTGTACATGTATATACGCACGCACACACACACACACACACACACACACACACACACACACACACACACACACACAGGCATGCAGACTGCTACCTACACATGCAGACTGGTGGCTTCACTCACACAATGTGTGTTTTTTTGGCTCAGCTGAGCAGGGTGGCAGGTGCATGTGTGTATGTGTTAATGTCTTAATGTGTATGTATTTGTTAACGTGAGTGCATGCGCGTGCGTGTGTGTGTGTGTGTGTGTGTGTGTGTGTGTGTGTGTGTGTGTGGAAACAGCAGGGATGGAGCCCAATTATTGAACAGGGGTTGTTTCTGCATGGGCAACTCACAGTACTTACTCACGCCCTCTCAGCCAGCGGACCAATTACCGATGATGCTAACAAACAAACAAACAAACACAAACAATTAAGATGTTCACTCACTCTCTCTCTCTCTCTCTCTCTCTCTCTCTCTCTCTCACGCACACTTTCTCGCTCTCTCGCTCCCATTTTTTCTCACTCAGGTATGCCGTCAGGCAGAAGTTATAATTTTATGTCGGGCTGTTCCCATGGCGATGGAAACGGGGAGCGCTCACCTGAGAAAAACAATCCTATCAGAAGGGGACAGTAATTACAGAGAAAGAGAGGGAGAATAAAAGACAGGAGGAGAGAGCAGGAGAAAGGAGAAATACTAAACAAGTATTGGATAGAAAGAAAAACAGTAAGACAGCAGGTGCGAGGACGCAAGCAAAGGTTTAAGAGAGGATTGGTGGATGGATGCATGGTTGGATGGAGAGAGATGGAGAGAGACAGACAGAGAAAGTGTGTGTAGCAAAGATTTATACAGTCTGGAACCATTACAAGTTTAATCAGTTAAACCACCACTCACTCACACAACACTCAACCACACACACACACACACACACACACACACACACACACACACACACACACACACACACACACACACACACACATACACATACACACACACACACACACACACACACATACACACACACATTTCCTCCCTCCCAGAAATCAGATCACTCTCATCCACATGCACATGCACACATGCGCACAGATTTTGACAGAGATTTATGCACTTTTGGTTGGTGCTCGGAGACATGTGCTTCAAAATCTAGAGTTCAGGTCCATGAAACGCATTCAAGCTCAGAAAAGAAAAAACATATTGACAGTACACCACAACGGACAAATAACAGACAAATAACAGACAAATAACAGACCCTGAGTAAGAACACAGACCAAGCCCGTTATTTAACCTGTATTTACCACGTCAGGTCTCTTCTTTTACAAGTGTGTAAAAAAAAAACTATGAATGACATCAAACGCAGAATAAATTAATGGTTTTTTTTGTTGTTTTTTTTTAAATGCTTTCGATGGCTGGGGAGCCTGACCTCCTCCTCATCTTTCCGTCGTTATCTGGCCAGCCTGTTTTAGATCAAGGCTGGGATTAAATTCTGCGTGATGCTACATCTGCAGGAGACCTAAACCCCATTAACCCCAACTCACCAGAGCCCAACTGTAATGTGTTTGCTTGTCTAAAGCATGTATCTAATATGCGAAAAACATGCGTCAGAACGATCCAGAGGAGACTTCTCCCGGCCGAGAAGCGAGAAGGGTGGCG
>NC_137513.1:9955000-10090000 GCF_041902795.1 Electrophorus electricus
CCTTCTCTCTTCCTGCATTTAAATCTCTGTTAAAAACTGGTTTTCACTGTGTTATTAGTGTTATTCATATGTATGTAATGTTCTTTTGTTACTAATTGTCTGTTTAATTTGTTCAAGTTCTGAATCTAAAGCGTCCTTGATCTTGGGAAAGGGGCTACATAAATAAAAACGATGATGATGATCAATATACACTGCCTGCCCAAAAAAATGTCACCACCTGGATTTAACTAAGCAAATAGGTCAGAGCCTCGCATTGGATCATTACTGCATGGGTGATTATGTTTCAGCTGGCAACAAGTTATTTAACCCTAACTGATGCAGTGAGTAGCTTCTCATTTGTTAAACAACCATGTCGAAAGACACATCCTGTGGTTGTGGAAAAGATGTTAATCTGTTTCAGAAGGGTCAAATTATTGGCATGTCTCAAGCAGAGAAAACATCCAAGGAGATTGCTGAAACTACTAAAATCGGGTTAAGAACCGTCCAACACGTTATTTAAAAAGTGGAAGGACAGTGGGGAAACATCTTCAGGGAAGGAATGTGGTCGTAAAAAATATCTTGATTGATCATGATCAGCGATCACTTAAACATGTGGTGAAATCAGCTTGCTAGGGAGCATAAAGATTGGACTCTGGAGCAATGGAAGAAGGTCATGTGGTCTAATGAGTCCAGATTTACCCGGTTCCAGAGTGATGGGCGCATCAGGGTAAGAAGAGAGGCAGCTGAAGTGATGCACCCTTCATGCCTAGTGCCTACCGTACAAGCCTGTGGGGGCAGTGCTATGATCTGGGGTTGCTGCAGTTGGTCAGGTCTAGGTTCAGCAACGTTATGTGCCCAAAGAATGAGATCAGCTGACTACCTGAATATACTGAATGACCAGGTTATTCCATCAATGGATTTTTTTCTTCCCTGATGGCACGGGCATATTCCAAGATGACAATGCCAGGATTCATCGGGCTCAAATTGTGAAAGAGTGGTTCAGGGAACGAGACATCATTTTCACACATGGATTGGCCACCACAGTCCAGAGCTGAACCCCATTGAGAATCTTTGGCATGTGCTGGAGAAGACTTTGTGCAGTAGTCCAAATCTCCCATCATCAATACAAGATCTTGGGGGAAAAATTAATGCAACTCTGGACAGAAATAAATGTGACATTGCAGAAGCTTGTGGAAACGATGCCAGTGAACACCTGCCATAATCAAAGCTAAAGGCAGTACAACAAAATATTAGTGTTTGTGAATTTTTTTGGCCAGGCAGTGTATATTAAAATTAAAAAGAAAATGCTGGTTATTGTGCAATTTATTATGCAACTATATGCAATTACTAAAGATAACCTTCTTGAAATATTTGCATATATAACTATGAAGAATGACCTAGTGTGCATGTGTGTGTGTGTGTGGTTACAGTCCCATGCACACACACCTGGCTGTAATGGACGCTGATTGACGCTCTCCATCACATTTATCATCATCTCCTAACATTGTGAAATTATATACGTTTATTCGTATTTATTCCTACTGTTTTCATATTTTAGGATTTTCTGTCTCTAGCTCAGCAGTCTCAGTGATCACATATTCTTTCCTCTCTTGGTAACTAGGGCTGTTTGAATCTGTTTTTCTCTGAGTCTATGTGTGGTCAGAATACGTCTCTGCTCCATATCTTGGACAGGAACAAGATATTTGGCCAGTCTCTATTCTTATTATTAGGGTCAGGAAGCAACTCCATTTGCTCTGTGAAGTAATTTGGCTTTTCTGGTGTTCCGGGTTTTGCTGTTTTTAACAATGTGGCTTCTTCTGACTGCTGTTTGGGAAGCAGTGCAGGTCAGAGTGTTTGTGTCATTAAGGGCTAGGTAGTCTCATTACCAGCTGACAGGGGACTCGTTTCAGTATTGACTTCTTGAGATCATAGTGGTAGAGATGTGGGATTTGAGAGAGATCCAAAATCTAAGTGTTCTTTTTTCAGTGTTCATGATTATTGGGAATCTGCCCAATTCTGTCCTGTATACATCCATTGGTGTTTTCCTTCGGACATTAAGATCATTCTACAAAATTCAACACCCCACTTCAGTGGGTAGAGTGTAGCATATAGTAATATAGAGCAATGTAATATGTAGTAATATAGTAATATTGAGTAATATAGAGCAATGGGTGGGATCGAAGATCTTTGGCCAGATTCTAATCAGAATATGAGTCTTGAAGAACTTTGGTTTGATTGAATACAGGCTCTACAAGCCTTTTCCTTGCTTTAAACCCAGGCCATTATAGGGTTTGGTCTAGAGCGGAGGGCCCTAGATTAAACATGTATCTGCTCTCCTGAGATCTGTCTTATTATTTTTTTTACTGGTTACTTTAGGTTTATGTGGGTCTTCTGCCAGCTCCCATTTCTGAGGGAACACCTCCAGCTCTCATTTCTGAGGGTACACCTCCTGCTCCCAGGTTTCAGGGTACACCTCCAGTGACCAGATCTGAAGGAACACCTCCTAATCCCAGGTCTAAGGGGACACTTCCAGCTCCCATTTCTGAGGGAACACCTCCAGCTCCCATATCTGAGGAAACACCTCCAGCGACCCGGTCTGAGGGAACACCTCCTGCTCCCATTTCTGAGGGTACACCTTCAGCAGACGCAAATGCTTCCCTTTTTTCTGTGAGAACCAGAAGCACCAGGTTGTCAGCATAAAGCAGAAATGTAACTTCGGTTTGGTTTTGAGTGAGGCTGGGGCCAGCAAAAGATCTAAATGACCCCTTCACCCACACTCCCTACCCCTCACCCACGCTCCCACCCTCCCTACTCCTTGCCCACACTCCCTACCTACCCCCTCACCAACACTCCCTACCCCTTTACCCACTCCCTCCCTCCCTAACCCTTCACCCACACTCCCTCCCTAACCCTTCACCCATGCTCCCTCTCCCTTTACCCACTCCCTCCATCCATAACCCTTTACTCACACTCCCTCCCTCCCTAACCCTTCACCCACACTCCGTCCCTCCCTAACCCTTCACCCACACTCCCTCCCTAACCCCCTCCCTAACCCTTTACCCCACACTCCCTCCCTCCCTCCCTAACCTAGCCCATGCTTCCTCCCTTCATCCCCCTCCCCCTTCACCCACACTCCCCCTCCTCCTTCCCTCCCTCCCCTTCACCCACACTCCCTCTCTCCTCCTAACCCTTCACCCACACTCTCTACCCCTTCACCCACACTCCCTCCCTAACCCTTCACCCATGCTCCCTCCCCCTTTACCCACTCCCTCCCTCCCTAACCCTTTACCCACACTCCCTCCCTCCTAACCCTTGCCCTTGTTTCCTCCTTCCTCCCCTCCCTCCGCTTCACCCACACTCCCTCTCTCCCTCCCTCCCCCTTCACCCACACTCACCTCCCTCCCTCCCTAACCCTTTACTCACCTCCACTCCACCTCCCTCCCTAACCCTTTACCCACACTCCCTCCCTCCCCTAACCCTTCACCCACCCTCCCTCCCCCTTTACCCACTCCCTCCCTCCCTAACCCTCGCCCTTGTTTCCTCCCTTCCTCCCCCTCCCCTTCACCAACACTCCCCTCCCTCCTCTCCTCCCTTCACCAACACTCCCTCACTCCCTCCTCCCCTCCCTCCCTCCCTCCCTCCCTTCCACCCACACTCCCTCTCTCCCTCCCTAACCCTTCACCCACACTCCCCTCCCTAACCCTTCACCCCACTCACCTCCCTCCCTCCCCCAACCCTTACACTCACACTCCACCCCTCCACTCCTAACCCTTTACCCACACTCCCTCCTCCTAACCCTTCACCCACACTCCCTCCCCCTTTACCCACTCCCTCCCTCCTATGCTCCCTACTTCATTTCCTCCTTCCTCCCCCTCCCCCTTCACCAACACTCCCCTCCCTCCCTCCCTCCCTCCCTAACCCTTCACCCACACTCTCTACCCTTTACCCACTCCCTCCCTCCCTAACCCTTTACCCACACTCTCTCCCTCTCTAACCCTTCACCCACTCCCTCCCTAACCCTTTACCCACTCCCTCCTAACCCTCGCCCATGCTTCCTCTTCCTCCCCCTCCCTTCACCCACATTCCACCTCCCTCCCCCCTTCACCCACACTCCCCTCTCTCCCTCCCTAACCCTGCCTCCATCTCTCCCTCCCTAACCCTTCACCCATGCTCCCTCCCCCTTCACCACTCCCTCCCTCCCTAACCCTTACCCACTCTCTACCCCTTCACCCCCTCCCTCCCTAACCCTTCCACTTGCTTCTCCCTCCCCTTACCCACTCCTCCCTCCCTAACCCTTTACACTCCCTCCCTCCCCCTAACCCTTGCCCTTGTTCCTCCCTTCCTCCCTCCCCTCCCGCTTCACCCACTCCCTCTCTCCCTCCCTCCCCCTTCACCCACACTCCCTCTCTCCTCCCTAACCTTCACCCACACTCTCTACCCCTTCACCCCACCTCCCCTCCTAACCCTTCACCCACTCACCTCCCTCCCTCCCTAACCCTTCCTCACCTCCCTCCCTCCCTCCCTAACCCTTTACCCACCTCCTCCCTCCCCTAACCCTTCACCCACACACTCCCCTCCCCCTTTACCCACTCCCTCCCTCCCTAACCCTCGCCCATTCTTCCTCCCCTTCCTCCCCCTCCCCCTTCACCCACACTCCCCTCTCTCCCTCCCTAACCCTTCACCCACACTCTCTACCCTTCACCCACACTCCCTCCCTAACCCTTTACCCACACTCCCTCCCTCCCTAACCTTTGCCCTTGTTTCCTCACTCCCTCCCTCCCTAACCCCTTCACCCACACTCCCCTCGCCCTAACCCTTCACCCATGCTCCCTCCCTCCTAACCCTTCACCTAATCCCCTCCCTTCCTAACCAACCCTTGCCACTCCCCTCCTCCCTAACCAACCCTTCACCCACTCCCGCCTCCCTCCCTAACCCTTTACACACACTCCCCTCCCTCCCTAACCCTTTACCCACAATCCCCTCCCTCCCTAATCCTTTACCCATTCCCCTCCCTAACCCTTCACCCACTCCTCCCTCCCTAACCCTTCACCCACACTCCCCTCCCTCCCTCCCTAACCCTTCACCCAAACTCCCCTCCCCTCCCTCCCTCCCTCCCTAACCCTTCACTCACTCCCCTCCCTAACCCTTTACACACTCCCCTCCCTCCCTAACCCTTTACCCACAATCCCCTCCCTCCCTCCTAATCCTTTACCCACACTCCCCTCCCTCCCTCCCCTAACCCCTTCACCCACACTCCCTCCCTCCATAATCCTTCACCCACACAATCCCCTCCCTCCTAACGCCACCCCACAATCCCCTCCCTCCTAACCCTTCACCCACAATCCCCTCCCTCCCTAACTCTTCACCACACTCCCCTCCCTCCCTAACCCTTCACCCACACTCCCCTCCTCCTAACCCTTCACCCTCCCTCCCTTCACCCACTCCCCTCCCTCCCTAACCCTTCACCCACTCCCCTCCCACCTTCACCCACACTCCCTCCCTCCCTCCTCTAACCCTTCACCCACACTCCCCTCCCACTCTCCCCCTAACCCTTCACCCACTCCCCTCCCTCCCTAACCCTTCACCCACTCCCCTCCCTTCACCCACACTCCCCTTCCTCCCTAATCCTTCACCTCCCCTCCCTCCCTCCCTCCCTCCCTAACCCTTCACCCACACTCCCCTCCCTCCATAACCCTTCACCCACAATCCCTCCTCCCTAACCCTTCACCCACTCTCCTCCTCTAACCCTTCACCCACTCCCCTCCCTTCACCCCTCCCCCTCCCTCCCCTCCCTCCCTAACCCTTCACCCACACTCCCCTCCCTCCATAACCCTTCACCCACAATCCCCTCCCTCCCTAACCCTTCACCCACAATCCCCTCCCTCCCTAACTCTTCACCCACACTCCCCTCCCTCCCTAACCCTTCACCCACTCCCCTCCCTTCACCCACTCCCCTCCCTCCCTAACCCTTCACCCTCCCCTCCCTTCACCCACACTCCCCTCCTCCCTCCCTCTCCATAACCCTTCACCCACAATCCCCTCCCTCCTAACCCTTCACCCACAATCCCCTCCCTCCCTAACTCTTCACCCCCACTCCCCCTCCCTCCCTAACCCCTTCATCCACACTCCCCTCCCTCCTAACCCTTCACCCACTCCCCTCCCTCCCCTAACCCTTCACCCACACTCCCTCCCTCCATAACCCTTCACCCACAATCCCCTCCCTCCCACTAACCTTCACCCCGCTCCCTCCCTTCACCCACACTCCCTCCCTCCTCCTCCCTCCCTAACCCTTCACACACTCCCCTCCCTCCATAACCCTTCACCCACAATCCCCTCCCTCCCTAACCCTTCCTTGCTCTCCACATTTCTTTATATACTCTCCCAATATCCTGACCTTTGCCTTTACTCTCTTCCTTCACTTCACTCATGTCTGGCTTATTTAGCTTGTGCTCCCTCCCCTTGCCCACTCCCTCCTCCTAATACTTGCTCCTCTGCTCTGTTGCAGCCTTGTTTCTCATTTCCTCCCTCCCTCCGGCTTCTTACCTTCCCTTAACTCTCCTCACCGCTTCTTTGCTCACCTGTTTCATACTGACTTGCTCTAAGCTCATCATCTGGCTTTTTCTTTGCAGCAGCTCCTGTTTGCTCCTGTTGCCTTTTACTTGCAGCTCCATCTGCCTTTGTCTCACTCCTGGCCTATGGTTGCTTTAGCATCAGTATGTACACTACGCCTTCACTTGCAGCCATTACATCCCTCCCATCTGTCCTCTGCCGCTGTCCCCTCCTCCTTCACTCCCTTCACCACTCCTTCATCTTCCACTATTGCTTCTTTGCATCTCTTGCTTCTTACTCACTCCTGGCCCTTTCACCTTGCTCTGCCTCCTCCTGCCTGCACCTCCACTCCCTCCCTCCCTAACCCTTTACCCACACTCCTCCCTCCCTAACCCTTCACCCACCTCCCTCCCCCTTTACCCACTCCCTCCCTCCCTAACCCTCGCCCTTGTTTCCTCCCTTCCTCCCCTCCCCCTTCTGCCTCCCCTCCCTCCCTCCCTCCCTCCTAACCCTTCACCCACCTCTCTACCCCTTTACCCACCTCCCTCCCTCCCTAACCCTTTACCCACACTCTCTCCCTCTCTAACCCTTCTACCCCCCACCTCCCTCCCTAACCCTGCCCACACTCCCTCCTAACCCTCGCCATGCTTCCTCCCTTCCTCCCCCTCCCCCTTCACCCACATTCACCTCCCTCCCCCTTCACCCACTCCCTCTCTCCCTCCCTAACCCACACTCCATCTCTCCCTCCTAACCCTTCACCCATGCTCCCTCTACCCTCCCTCCTCCCCTAACCCTTTACCCACACTCTCTACCCTTGCCCACACTCCCTCCCTAACCCTTCACGCATGCTCCCTCCCCCTTTACCACTCCTCCCTCCCTAACCCTTCCACCACACTCCCTCCTCCCTAACCCTTGCCCTTGTTTCCTCCCTTCCTCCTCCCTCCCTTCCTGCACTCCTCTCCCTCCCTCCCCCTTCACCCACACTCCCTCTCTCCCTCCCTAACCCTTCACCCACACTCTCTACCCCTTCACCCACACTCCCCTCCCTAACCCTTCACCCACACTCACCTCCCTCCCTCCCTAACCCTTTACTCACACTCCACTCCCTCCCTCCCTAACCCTTTACCCACACTCCCTCCCTCCCTAACCCTTCACCCACACTCCCTCCCCCTTTACCCACTCCCTCCCTCCCTAACCCTACGCCCATTCTTCCTCCCTTCCTCCCCCTCCCCTTCACCCACACTCCCCTCTCTCCCTCCCTAACCCTTCACCACACTCTCTACCCCTTCACCCACACTCCCTCCCTAACCCTTTACCCACACTCCCTCCCTCCCTAACCTTTGCCCTTGTTTCCTCCCTTCCTCCCTCCCTCCCTAACCCTTCACCCACACTCCCTCGCTAACCCTTCACCCATGCTCCCTCCCTCCCTAACCCTTCACCCACAATCCCCTCCCTTCCTAACCAACCCTTCACCCACTCCCCTCCCTCCCTAACCAACCCTTCACCCACTCCCCGCCTCCCTCCCTAACCCTTTACACACACTCCCCTCCCTCCCTAACCCTTTACCCACAATCCCCTCCCTCCCTAATCCTTTACCCACATTCCCCTCCCTAACCCTTCACCCACACTCCCTCCTCCCTAACCCTTCACCCGCTCCCCTCCCTCCCTCCCTAACCCTTCACCCAAACTCTCCCCTCCCTCCCTCCCTCCCTCCCTAACCCTTCACTCACTCCCTCCCCCAACCACTTCCCTCCCCTCCCTCCCTAACCCCTTTACCCCACAATCCCCTCCCTCCCTCCCTAATCATTTACCCACACTCCCCTCCCTCCCTCCCCTCCCTCCCTAACCCTTCACCCACACTCCCTCCTCCACTTAATCCTTCACAATCCCCTCCCTCCTAACCCTTCACCCACAATCCCCTCCCTCCCTAACTCTTCACCCACACTCCCTCCCTCCCCATACTACCCACTCCCCTCCCTCCCTAACCCTTCACCCACTCCCCTCCCTTCACCCACTCCCTCCCTCCCTAACCCTTCACCCACTCCCCTCCCTTCACCCACCTCCCCTCCCTCTCCCTAACCCTTCACCCACACTCCCCCTCCCTCCCTCCCTAACCCTTCACCCAAACTCCCCTCCCTCCCTCCCTCCCTCCCTAACCCTTCCTCCACTCCCCTCTCTAACCCTTTTACACACTCCTCCCTCCTAACCTTTGCCCACAATCCCCTCCCTCCCTCCTATAATCATTTACCCACACTCCCCTCCCTCCCTCCCTAACCCTTCACCCGCTCTCCCCTCCCTCCACCAATCCTTCCCCACCCACAATCCCCTCCCTCCCTAACCCTTCACCCCCCAATCCCCTCCCTCCCTAACTCTTCACCACCCCTACCTCCCCTAACCCCTTCACCCACACTCCCACCCTCCCTCCCTAACCCTTCACCCCACTCCCCCTCCCTCCCTAACCCTTCACCCACTCCCCTCCCTTCACCCACACTCCCCTCCCTCCCTCCCTCCCTCCCTCCCTAACCTTCACCCACACTCCCCTCCCTCCCTAACCCCTTCGCCCTCCTCCCTCCCTAACCCTTCCCACCCTCCTCTCCCTTCACCCCACCTCCCCTTCCTCCTAATCCTTCACCCACACTCCCCCTCCCTCCCTAACCCTTCACCCACACTCCCTCCCTCCCTCCCTCCTAACCCTTCACCCAAACTCCCCTCCCTCCCTCCCTCCCTATCCCTAACCCTTCACCCACACTCCCCTCCCTCCCTAACCCTTCACCCACACTCCCCTCCCTCCCTAACCCTTCACCCACACTCCCTCCCTCCCTCCCTAACCCTTCACCAAACTCCCCTCCCTCCCTCCCTCCCTCCCTAACCCTTCACTCACACTCCCCTCCCTAACCCTTTACACACTCCCCTCCCTCCCTAACCCTTTGCCCACAATCCCCTCCCTCCCTCCCCTAATCATTTACCCACACTCCCCTCCTCCCTCCCTCTAACCCTTCACCCACACTCCCCTCCCTCCATAATCCCTTCCTGCAATCCCCTCCCTCCCTAACCCTTCACCTAATCCCCTCCACTCTAACTCTTCACCCACACTCCCCTCCCTCCCTAACCCTTCACCCACACTCCCCTCCCTCCCTAACCCTTCACCCACTCCCCTCCCTTCACCCTCCCTCCCTCCCACTAACCCTTCACCCACTCCCCTCCCTTCACCCACTCCCCTCCCTCCCTCCCTCCCTAACCCTTCACCCCTCCCTCCCTCCCTCTCCCTTCACACTCCCTCCCTCCCTAACCCTTCACCCTCCCCTCCCTTCACTTGCACTCCCCTTCCTCCCTAATCCTTCACCCACATCTCCCCTCCCTCCTAACCCTTCACCCACACTCCCCTCCCTCCCCTCCCTCCCTAACCCTTCACCCAAACTCCCCTCCCTCTCCCTCCCTCCCTAACCCTTCACCCACTCCCCTCCCTCCCTAACCCTTCACCCACACTCCCCTCCCTCCCTAACCCTTCACCCACAATCCCCTCCCTCCTAACTCTTCACCCCACACTCCCTCCCTCCCTAACCCTTCACCCACTCCCCTCCATCACCACTCCCCTCCCCCTCCCCCTAACCCTTCACCCTCCCCCTCCATACCCACACAATCCCCTCCTCCCTCCCTCCCTCCCTAACCCTTCACCCACAATCCCCTCCCTCTAACCCTTCACCCACAATCCCCTCCCTCCTAACTCTTCACCCACTCCACCTCCCTCCCTAACCCTTCATCCACCTCCCCTCCCTCCATAACCCTTCACCCTCCCTCCCTCCCTAACACTTCACCCACTCCCCTCCCTCCATAACCCTTCACCCTCCCCTCCCTCCCTCCTCCCTCCTCCCCTCCTCCCTCCCTCCCTAACCCTTCACCCACACTCCCCTCCTCCACCAACCCTTCACCCCGTCCCTCCCTCCCTAACCCTTCTACACTCCCCTCCCTTCACCCACACTCCCTCCCATATCCCTCCCTAACACTTCACCCACTCCCCTCCCTCCATAACCCTTCACCCACAATCCCCTCCCTCCCTAACCCTTCACCCACTCCCCTCCCTCCATAACCCTTCACCCACAATCCCCTCCCTCCCTAACCCTTCCACCCCACAATCCCCTCCCTCCTAACTCTTCACCCACACTCCCCTCCCTCCCTAACCCTTTACCCACACTCTCTACCCCTTCACCCACACTCCCTCCCTAACCCTTTTTCCATGCTCCCTCCCCCTTTACCTCCCACAATCCCTCCCTCCCTAACTCTTCTAACACACTCCCTCCCTCCCTAACCCTTTACCCCACCTCTCTACCCTTCACCCACACTCCCTCCCTAACCCTTCACCCATGCTCCCTCCCCCCACCCCCTCCCTCCCTCCCTAACCCTTTACCCACACTCCCTCCCTCCCTAGCTTGCCCTTGTTTCCTCCCTTCCTCCTCCCTCCCGCTTCCTGCACTCCCTCTCTCCCTCCCTCCCTTTACACACACTCCCTCTCTCCCTCCCTCCCTAACCCTTCACCCACTCCCCTCCCTCCCTAACCCTTCACCCTCCCCTTCCTCCCTAACCCTTCACCCACTCCCCTCCCTTCACCCACACTCCCCTTCCTCCCTAATCCTTCACCCCACACTCCCCTCCCTCCCTAACCCTTCCACCCACACACTCCCTCTCCCCTCCCACTCCCTAACCCTTCACCCACACTCCCCTCCCTCCTGTAACCCTTCACCCCACAATCCCCTCCCTCCTAACCCTTCACCCACAATCCCCTCACTCCCTAACTCTTCACCCCACACACTCCCCTCCCTCCCTCCCTAACCCCTTCACCCACTCCCTCCCTCCATAACCCCTTCTCACAATCCCCTCCCTCCTAACCCTTCACCCACTCCCCTCCCTTCACCCACACTCCCCTCCCACCCTCCCTAACCCTTCACCCACACTCCCCTCCCTCCATAACCCTTCACCACCAATCCCCCTCCCTCCCTAACCTTCCCGCCCCCAATCCCCTCACTCCCTAACTCTTCACCCACACTCCCCTCCCTCCCTAGCCCTTCTACCCACTCCCCTCCCTCCCTAACCCTTCACCCTCCCCTCCCCTCCTCCCTAACCCTTCACCCACACTCCCCCTCCCTCCCTAACCCTTAAGCCCACAATCCCCTCCCTCCCTAACCCTTTACCCTCCCCTCCCTCCCTAACCCTTCACCCTCCCCTCCCTTCACCCACACTCCCCTCCCTCCCTCATCCTTCACCCACTCCCCTCCCTCCTAACCCTTCACCCACTCCCCTCCCTCCATAACCCTTCACCCACACACCTCCCTCCCTTCCCTCCCCCTTCCTCACACTTCCCTCAACCCTTCCCCCCTCCCCCCTCCCCAACCCTTCACCCACTCCCCTCCCTCCCTCCCTAACCCTTCACCCACACTCCCCTCCCTCCCTAACCCTTAAGCCCACAATCCCCTCCCTCCTAACCCTTTGCCCTCCCCTCCCTCCCCCTAACCCTTCACCCACTCCCCTCCCTTCACCCACACTCCCCTCCTACACTCCCTCATCCTTCACCCACTCCCCTCCCTCCCTCATCCTTCACCCACTCCCTCCCTCCCCTAACCCTTCACCCACTCCCTCCCTCCATAACCCTTCACACCTGCCTCCCTCCTTCCTCCCCTTCACTCACACTTCCCTCAGCCCTTCACCCCTCCCCCCCTCCCCAACCCTTCACCCACTCCCCTCCCTCCACTCCCTAACCCTTCACCCACACTCCCCTCCCTCCTAACCCTTAAGCCCCTGACTCCCCTCCCTCCCTAACCCATCACCTCCCCTCCCTTCACCCACACTCCCCTCCACTCCTCATCCTTCACCCACTCCCTCCCTCCCTAACCCTTCACCCACTCCCCTCCCTCCATAACCCTTCACCCACACCTCCCTCCCTTCCTCCCCCTTCACTCACACTTCCCATCAACCCTTCACCCCCTCCCCTCCCCAACCCTTCACCCCTCCCCTCTTCCCAACCAATAAGCCCCACAATCCCCTCCCTCCCCTAACCCTTCACCTCCCTCCCTTCACCCACACTCTGATCCTCCTCATCCTTTAACCTTCTTGCTCACTGCTACAACCGCTGCTTATACTCTCACTCCTGGCCTTCACCACTCCTCCTTCTTCTGCTCACTTTTCTCCCTGATAAGCTGCCGCTCTCACCAACCTTCACCGCCTCCTCCTCCTCCTCCTGTGCTGCTGACTCACTGCCTCCCACTGCCTAGCCTTCACCTGCTCACCTCCATCCTCTGCTCCAGCCTTGCTGACTCCTCCTCACTCCTCCGCCTCCTGGCTTTTGCAGCCACTCCACTCCTGGCTTCTTCACCGCAACCTCCTCCCCTAACCTGCCCGCTCCTCCGCTGCCGCCTCCTCTCCTGACCTTCACCCATCCTCATGCATCCTCCGCCGCCTCCTCCTCCTGGCCTTTTGTACCGCTCCTGTCATGGCCTTCACTTACAGTCCTCACTGCAACCTTCGCCTCTCACTCTCCTGACCTTCTTGCTCCTCCATGCTGCCTCCACCTCCTCCTCAGCCTTCATGCACTCCAGCCGCCTCCTGACCCATTTGCATCCTCCCTCCTGCCCTAACCCTTGCTACAGTCCCCTCCCACCTCCTGATCTTTGTACATTTCTCCCTGACCTTCCTGCTGTCTCATCCTCAGCCACTTCTTGCAGCTCCTCCCTCCTCCTGAGCCTTTGCCAGGCTCCTCCTCCTCCTCCTCCCAACCACTTCACTCATCTCTGTGCTTGCACTCTCATCCCTAGCCTTTTGATCCTCATCCTGGCCTTCTTGCTCCATCTACTTCACCCACCTCCTCCTCCTCCTCCTAACACTTCACCTGATCCCTCCTCCCTAACTCTTCTTACCTCCCCTCCCTCTAAACCCTTCACCCTCCCTCCTTCACTTGCCCTCCCTCCCTAAACCTTCACCCACTCCCCTCCTTCATACAGCTCCACTCCTCCACTCCATCTCGGTAACCCCCGCCACAGTCACGCTCCCTCTTGGCCTTTCACCCCTGATCACTGTCCTCAACTCCTGCTCCTTATCCTGACATGCCTTGCTCTGCTCCTGCTGTATCTAGCCACAGTCACTATCCTGACCTTCTTTGCCTTGCACTCTCCTTCCTCCTCAAACCATGCTGCTCCTCCCTTTGCTTTTGTCCTCTTCTCGTCATGCAGCGCTCCTCCATCACAGCCTTCGCCATACTCCTCCATGGCCTTCCTTCTGCACTCCTCCCTTCATACGCTGTCGCGCTTCCTCAGCCTTCTTCTCCTCCTGACTGCTGTGCTCCTCTTTTGACCTTTCTTGCTCCTCCACTCTGCCTTTTCGCCACTTTCACTCATCCGCATCTCCCCAGCCATACTTGTCATCTGCTCTCAATACCGTATTTACAGTCCTCACCACCTGTACATTGCTACATCCACCTCCGGCCATTTGCAGCTCAATTATCTCCTCCCTGACATTGCTTGCGTCCTCCATCAACCGTGCTGCTCACTCCATCCTGGCCTTCGCGCTCCTCAGCCAACACGCTCACATGCCATCACCAGTCGCTGCTGCGTCCTCACTCCTCGGCGCCATTTGCATCGCTGCGTCACTCGCTCACTGACGCTGCCGCTGGACCACATATCATCATACTGGCCGTACCGCTTGCGTCATATCCACGACACATTTTCGCTGGCTCACTTCCATCCTGTGCTGCTGCATCTGCTTCGCGCGTCACGCCACCTCCTCAGCCCTTCGCAGCTCACGCTCGCTTCGCTGCGTCACCTCATCACTCGCTACTCTTTTCCACCTGGCCAGTACGCGCGCTCGCCACTCATGGTAGTAGCACGATCATATCCTGGCCATGCTGCTTCTTCGCGCTCACCTCCACAGCCGTACCGCTGCTCCACCAGCACCTTGCGCTCACGCTCATGCTCATCCTGGCCATTTGCTGCGCTCTGGCGCTCACTCCTTTCGGCAGCGCGTACATCACTCACTGTGCGCTGATCACGCTCATCCTGATCGAAAGCCTTTGCTGAACCTCCACTGGCCTTTGCGCGGCTATCGCCTCAGGCGTACGCTGCGTCATATCGCATCCTGGCCTTCGCTGAATATCACTCTGCATCACTCATCCCTGGCGTGTCACGTCACTCTGACCGCTGCGACCATCATCACTGGCCATGCTACGGTCACATCCCGCTCCTGTGTGTGCTCATCAGCACCGCTGCATCGCATCATCACTCCATCCTGTATTTGTACGGTCATAATACAATGCTGCGCGCTCATCGCCCTGGCCTTGCTGGCTCCATCGTACGCTGGCTCCACTCCATCACGGCTGGCACAGCCATCGCGTAACACGTCACTTTCATCATCCTCAGCCTTCGCGGACGGTCACTCCATCTGTAGCAGCACCTGCGATCACCTCCTTACGGCTCCTTTCATTGCGCTCACACTCATACTGGCCTTCGTCACGCGCTCACCATCCACTGTTGCCGGCTCATCATCGCCATATCGCCACCAACATGCGCGCTCTCCATCATGGCCTTCGCGCCTGCGATCACTGCTCCCCGATATTAGCGCTCCCTCATGCCCCGCATCCTCACTCATCACTCCTGGCAGCTGCATCCTCCATCGCGGCAGCTCGCTGATCCTCGCCACTGACCTTCGCTAGCGCCTCCATTCGCGCACTCCACTCACTCCTGCTCCCTCCTAACCTTCACCCACGTGCCTCTCCTGACACTTCACCACAGTCCTCCTCCTGTACTTGCCCACACTCCTGCCTGCACATCTCCTCCTCCCTCCTGGCCTTGCCTTCCTCCTCCTGCTTCTTACAATCCCCTCCCTCTAGCCCTTCACCCACAATCCCCTCCCTCTAACTCTTCACCCCTGCTCCCCTCCCTCCTAACCCTTTACCCCACTCTCTACCCCTTCACCCACACTCCCCTCCCCTAACCCTTCACCGCGCCCCTCCTCCTTTACCCACTCCCTCCCTCCTAACCCTTTACCCACCTCCCTCCCTCCCCTAACCCTTGCCCTTGTTTCCTCCCTTCCTCCCTCCCTCACTTCACCCACCTCCCTCTCTCCCTCCCTCCCCTTCACCCACTCCTCTCTCCCTCCCTCCCTAACCCTTCACCCACACTCCCCTCCCTCCCTAACCCTTCACCCACTCCCCTTCCTCCCTAACCCTTCACCCACTCCCCTCCCTTCACCCACACTCCCCTTCCTCCCTAATCCTTCACCCACACTCCCCTCCCTCCCTAACCCTTCAGCACTCCCTCCCTCCCTCCCCTAACCCTTCACCTCCCCTCCTCATAGCAACCACCCCACAATCCCCTCCTCCCTAACCCTTCACCCACAATCCCCTCCTCCCTAACTCTTCACCCACACTCCCCCTCCCCTCCCTCCTAACCTTCACCCACTCCCCTCCTCCATAACCCTTCACCACAATCCCCTCCCTCCCTAACCCTTCACCCACTCCCCTCCCTTCACCACTGCTCCCCTCCCTCCCTCCCTAACCCTTCACCCCACCTCCCCTCCCTCCATAACCCTTCACCCACAATCCCTCCCTCCCTAACCCTTCACCCACAATCCCCTCACTCCCTAACTCTCTTCACCCGCTCCCCTCCTCCCTAACCCTTCACCCCTCCCTCCCTCCCTAACCCTTCACCCACTCCCTCCCTCCCTCCCTAACCCTTCACCCACACTCCCCTCCCTCCCTAACCCTTCGCCCACAATCCCCTCCCTCCCACAACCCTTTCCCACTCCTCCCCTCCCTAACCCTTCACCCTCCCTCCATACCCACACTCCCCTCCCTCCCTCATCCCTTCACCCTCTCCCCTCCCTCCCTAACCCTTCACCCACTCCCCTCCCTCCGCAACCCTTCACCCACACACACCTCCCTCCCTTCTCCCCCTTCCCTCCACTTCCCTCAACCCTTCACCCCTCCCCCTCCCCAACCCTTCACCCACTCCCCTCCCTCCCTCCTAACCCTTCCACCCACTCCCCTCCCTCCTAACCCTTCGCCCACAATCCCCTCCCTCCTAACCCTTTACCCTCCCCTCCTCCCCTAACCTTTCACCCTCCCCTCCCTTCACCCACATCTACCCTCCCTCCCCTCATCCTTCACCCTCCCCTCCCTCCCTCATCCCTTCACCCACTCCCCTCCCTCCTAACCCTTCACTTCCACTCCCCTCCTCCATAACCCTTCACCCACACACCTCCCTCCTTCCTCCCCCTTCACTCACACTTCCCTCAACCCTTCACCCCCTCCCCCCCTCCCCAACCCTTCACCCTCCCCTCCCTCCCTCCCTAACCCTTCACCCACACTCCCCTCCCTCCCTAACCCTTCGCTACAATCCCCTCCCTCCCTAACCCTTCACCCCTCCCCTCCCTCCCTAACCCTTCACCCACTCCCCTCCCTTCACCCACACTCCCTCCCTCCCTCATCCTTCACCCACTCCCCTCCCACTCAACGCCCCACCCCACTCCCCTCCCTCCATAACCCTTCACCCACACACCTCCCTCCCTTCCTCCCCCTTCACTCACACTTCCTCAACCCTTCACCCCCCTCCCCCCTCCCCAACCCTTCACCCACTCCCCTCTTCCCAACCCTTCACCACACTCCCCCTCCCTCCCCAACCTTTCACCCCACTCCCTCCCTCCCTCCCCCAACCCTTCACCCACTCCCCTCCCTCCCTAACCCTTCGCCCACAATCCCTCCCTCCCTAACCCTTCACCCTCCCCTCCCTCCCTAACCCTTCACCCTCCCCTCCCTTCACCCACACTCCCCTCCCTCCCTCATCCTTCACCCACTCCCCTCCCTCCCTAACCCTTCACCCACTCCCCTCCCTTCACCCACTCCCCTCCCTCCACAACCCTTCACCCTCCCCTCCCTTCACCCACTCCCCTCCCTCCCTCCCTCCCTCCCTCTAACCCTTCACCCACTCCCCTCCCTCCCTAACCCTTCCGCCCCTCCCCTCCCTCCCTAACCCTTCACCCACTCCCTCCCTTCACCCACACTCCCCTCCCTCCCTAACCCTTCACCCACTCCCTCCCTTCACCCACCTCCCCTCCCTCCCTCATCCCTTCACCCACTCCCCTCCCTCCCTAACCCTTCACCCACTCCCCTCCCTCATAACCACTTCTCCCACACACCTCCTCCCTTCCCTCCCCTTCACTCACACTTCCCTCAACCATACCCCTCCCCCTCCCCAACCCTTCACCCACTCCCTCTTCCCCCAGCCCTTTATACAAAAAAAAAAAAACACCCTCCCTCCCCAACCTTTCACCCCTCCCTCCCCAACCCCTTCACCCACACTCCCCTCCCTCCCTAACCCTTACGCCAATCCCCTCCCTCCCTAACCCTTCACCCACTCCCTCCCTCTAACCCTTCACCCACTCCCCTCCTTCACCCCACCTCCCTCCCTCATCCTTCACCCACTCCCCTCCCTCCCTAACCCTTCACCCACTCCCCTCCTTCACCCACTCCCCCTCCCTCCCTAACCCTTCACCCTCCCCTCCCTTCACCCACACTCCCCTCCCTCCCTCCCTCCCTCCCCTAACCCTTCACCCACACTCCCCTCCCTCCTAACCCCTTCACCCTCCCCCTCCCTCCCTAACCCCTTCCTGCCCTCCCCTCCCTTCACCCACACTCCCCTTCCTCCCTAATCCTTCACTACTCCCCTCCCCTCCCTAACCCTTCACCCACCTCCCCTCCCTCCCTCCCTCCCCTAACCCTTCACCAAACTCCCCTCCCTCCCTCCCTCCCTCCCTAACCCTTCACCCACACTCCCCTCCCTCCCTAACCCTTCACCCACACTCCCCTCCCTCCCTAACCCTTCACCCTCAATCCCCTCCCTCTAACTCCTTCACCCACACTCCCTCCCTCCCTAACCCCTTCACCCTCCCCTCCCTTCTACCCCACTCCCCCTCCCTCCCTAACCCTTCACCCTCCCCCTCCCTTCACCCACACTCCCCTCCCTCCCTCCCTCCCTAACCCTTCACCCACACTCCCCTCCCTCCATAACCCTTCACCCACAATCCCCTCCCTCCCTAACCCTTCACCCACTCTCCTCCCTCCCTAACCCTTCACCCACTCCCCTCCCTTCACCCACACTCCCCTCCCTCCCTCCCTCCCTAACCCTTCACCCACACTCCCCTCCCTCCATAACCCTTCACACAATCCCCCTCCCTCTAGCCCTTCACCCCACAATCCCTCCCCTCCCTAACTCTTCACCCACACTCCCCTCCCTCCCTAACCCTTCACCCACTCCCCTCCCTTCACCCACTCCCCTCCCTCCCTAACCCTTCACCCACTCCCCTCCCTTCACCCACTCCCTCCCTCCCTCCCTCCCCTAACCCTTCACCCACAATCCCCTCCCTCCCTAACCCTTCACCCACAATCCCTCCCTCCCTAACTCTTCACCCCAATCCCCTCCCTCCCTAACCCCACTTCCCACTCCCTCCCTTCACACACACTCCCCTCCCTCCCTCCCTCCCTCCCTAACCCTTCACCCCCTCCCCTCCCTCCATAACCCCTTCACCCACAATCCCCTCCCTCCCCTAACCCTTCACCCACTCCCTCCCTTCACCCACACTCCTCTCTCCCCCAACCCTTCACCCACACTCTCTACCCCTTCACCCACACTCCCCTCCCCTAACCTTCACCCATCACTCCCTCCCCCTTTACCCACTCCCTCCCTCCCTAACCCTTACCCACACTCCCTCCCTCCCTAACCCTTGCCCTTGTTTCCTCCCTTCCTCCCTCCTCCCATGCCCACACACTCCCTCTCTCCCTCCCTCCCCCTTCACCCACCTCCACCTCCCTCCCTCCCTAACCCTTTACTCACCACTCACTCCCTCCCTCCCTAACCCTTTACCCACACTCCCTCCCTCCCTAACCCCTTCACCCACACTCCCTCCCCCTTTACCCTCCCTCCCTCCCTAACCTAGCCCTTGTTTCCTCCCTTCCCTCCCCCTCCCCCCTTCATAACCTCCCCTCCCTCCCTCCTCCCTCCCCCTTCACCAACACTCCTCCCTCCCTCCCTCCCCCTTCACCCACACTCCCTCTCTCCCTCCCTAACCCTTCACCCACTCTCTACCCCTTCTTCCCACACTCCCCTCCTAACCCTTCACCCACACTCACTCCCTCCCTCCCTAACCCTTTACTCACACTCCACTCCCTCCCTCCCTAACCCTTTACCCACACTCCCTCCCTCCCTAACCCTTCACCCACACTCCCTCCCCCTTTACCCACTCCCTCCCTCCCTAACCCTCGCCCATTCTTCCTCCCTTCCTCCCCCTCCCCCTTCACCTCCCCTCTCTCCCTCCCTAACCCTTCACCCACACTCTCTACCCCTTCACCCACCTCCCTCCCTAACCCTTTACCCACTCCCTCCCTCCCTAACCTTGCCCTTGATTTCCTCCCTTCCTCCCTCCCTCCCTAACCCTTCACCCACACTCACCGCTAACCCTTCACCCCAGTAACCCTCCCTCCTAACCCTTCACCCACAATCCCTCACTTCTAGCAACCCTTCACCCACTCCCCTCCTCCTAACCAACCCTTCACCCACTCCCCGCCTCCCTCCTAACCCTTTACACACACTCCCCACCCTCCCTACCTAACCCTTTACCCACAATCCCCTCCCCTCCTAATCCTTTACCCACATTCCCCTCCCTAACCCTTCACCCACACTCCCCTCCCTCCCTAACCCTTCACCCTCCACACTCCCTCCCTCCCTAACTATCCCAAACTCCCCTCCCCTCCCTCCCTCCCTCCCTCCACAGCAACTTCACTCACACTCCCCTCCCTAACCCTTTACACACTCCCCTCCCTCCCTAACCCTTCTGCACAATCCCCCTCCACTCCCTCCCTAATCCCCCATTTACCCACACTCCCCTCCCTCCCTCCCTAACCCTTCACCCACACTCCCCTCCCTCCATAATCCCTTCACCACAATCCCCTCCCTCCCTAACCCTTCACCCACAATCCCCTCCCTCCCTAACTCTTCACCACACTCCCTCCCTCCCTAACCCTTCACCCACACTCCCCTCCCTCCCTAACCCTTCACCCACTCCCTCCCTTCACCCACTCCCCTCCTCTCTAACCCTTCACCCCCACTCCCCTCCCTTCCACTACACTCCCTCCCTCCCCCTAACCCTTCCACCCACTCCCCTCCCTCCATCCCTCCCCTAACCCTTCACCCAAACTCCCCTCCTCCCTCCCTCCCTCCCCACTCCCTAACCCTTCACCCACACTCCCCTCCCTCCATAACCCTTCACCCACAATCCCCTCACTCCCTAACCCTTCACCCACAATCCCTCCCTCCCTAACTCTTCACCCACTCCCTCCCTCCCTAACCCTTGCCCTCCCCTCCCCTTCACCCACTCCCCTCCCTCCCCCTAACTTCCTTCACCTCCCCTCCCTTCACCCACACTCCCCCTCCCTCCTGCCTCCCTCCCTAACCCTTCACCCACACTCCCCTCCCCTCCCATAACCCTTCACCTAACAATCCCCTCCCTCCCTAACCCTTCACCCACTCTCCTCCCTCCCTAACCTTCACCCACTCCCTCCCTTCTCACCCACACTCCCCCTCCCTCCTCCCTAATACCCATACCCCTCCCTCCCTCCATAACCCTTCACCCACCAATCCCCTCCCTCCCTAACCCCTTCACCCACAATCTCCCTCCCTCCCTAACTCTTCACCCACACTCCCCTCCCTCCCTAACCCTTCACCCACTCCCCTCCCTTCACCCACTCCCCTCCTCCCTAACCCTTCACCCCTCCCTCCCTTCCACCCACACTCCCCTCCCTCCCTCCCTCCCTCCCCTAACCCTTCACCCACAATCCCTCCCACTCCCTAACCCTTCACCCCACAATCCCTCCCTCCCTAACTCTTCACCCACACTCCCCTCCCTCCCTAACCCTTCATCCACACTCCCCTCCCTCCCTAACCCTTCACCCACTCCCCTCCTCCCTAACACTTCACCCACACTCCCCCTCCCTCCATAACCCTTCACCACAATCCCTCCCTCCCCCAACCCTTCACCCTCCCCTCCCTCCCTCCCTCCCTCCCTCCCTAACCTTCACACATCCCTCCCTCCCTAACCCTTCACCCACCTCCCCCTCCCTCCCTCCCTCCTAACACACTTCACCCACACTCCCCTCCCCTCCATAACCCCTTCACCCACAATCCCCTCCCACTCCCTAACCCTTCACCCACAATCCCCTCCCTCCCTAACTCTTCACCCACACTCCCCCTCCCTCCCTAACCCTTCATCCACACTCCCCTCCCTCCCTAACCCACTGCCCACTCCCCTCCCTCCCTAACACTTCACCTGCCTCCCCTCCCTCCATAACCCTTCACCCTCCCCCTCCCTCCCTCCCTCCCTCCCTCCCTCCCCTAACCTTCACCCACACTCCCCTCCCTCCCTAACCCTTCACCCACACTCCCCTCCCTCCCTCCCTAACACTTCACCACTCCCCTCCCTCCCATAGCCCTTCACCC
Source organism: Electrophorus electricus (assembly GCF_041902795.1). Lineage (NCBI taxonomy): Eukaryota > Metazoa > Chordata > Actinopteri > Gymnotiformes > Gymnotidae > Electrophorus > Electrophorus electricus. Next base: position 9,977,056 of record NC_137513.1, read on the forward strand.
CACAATCCCCCTCCCTCCCTAACCCTTCACCTCCCCTCCCTTCACCCACACTCCCCTCCTCCCTCCTCTAACCCTTCACCCACATTCCCTCCCTCCATAACCCTTCACCCACAATCCCCTCCCTCCCTAACCCTTCACCCACTCCCCTCCCTTCACCCACACTCCCCTCCCTCCCTCCCTAACCCTTCACCCACACTCCCCTCCCTCCATAACCCTTCACCCACAATCCCCTCCCTCCCTAACCCTTCACCCACAATCCCCTCCCTCCCTAACTCTTCACCCACACTCCCCTCCCTCCCTAACCCTTTACCCACACTCTCTACCCCTTCACCCACACTCCCTCCCTAACCCTTCACCCATGCTCCCTCCCCCTTTACCCACTCCCTCCCTCCCTAACCCTTTACCCACACTCCCTCCCTCCCTAACCCTTGCCCTTGTTTCCTCCCTTCCTCCCTCACAAAACTCACCCACACTCCCTCTCTCCCTCCCTCCCCCTTCACCCACACTCCCTCTCTCCCTCCCTCCCTAACCCTTCACCCACTCCCTCCCTCCCTAACCCTTCACCCTCCTTCCTTCTCCCTGGCTTTACTTTGTGCTCCGCTGCCAGCTCCACTCCTCATCCTTCACCCCACACTCCCCTCCCTCCCTAACCCTTCACCCACACTACCCTCCCTCCCTCCCTAACCCTTCACCCACCTCCCCTCCCTCCATAACCCTTCACCCACAATCCCCTCCCTCCTAACCCTTCACCCACTCCCCTCCCTTCACCTCCCCCTCCCTCCTCCCTAACCCTTCACCCCACACTCCCCTCCCTCCATAACCCTTCACCCACAATCCCCCTCACTCCCTAACTCTTCACCCACACTCCCCTCCCTCCTAACCCTTCACCCACTCCCCTCCCTTCCCTCCCTCTCCTAACCCTTCACCCACTCCCCTCCCTCCCTCCCTAACCCTTCACCCACTCCCCTCCCTCCATAACCCTTCACCCACAATCCCCTCACTCCCTAACCCTTCACCCACTCCCCTCCCTTCACTTACACTCCCCTCCCTCCCTCCCTAACCCTTCACCCACACTCCCCTCCCTCCCTCCTAACCCTTGCCCTTGTTTCCTCCCTTCCTCCCTCCCTCCCGCTTCACCCCACACTCCCTCTCCCTCCCTCCCCTTCCACCCTCCCTCTCTCCCTCCCTCATAACCCTTCACCCACACTCACCCTAACCCTTCACCCCACTCCCCTTCCTCCCTAACCCTTCACCCACTCCCTCCCTTCACCCACACTCCCCCTTCCATCCCTAATCCTTCACCCACACTCCCCCTCCCTCCCCTAACCCTTCCCCACCCCACTACCCTCCTCCCTCCCTAACCACCCTGCCCACACTCCCCTCCCTCCATAACCCTTCACCTACAATCCCCCTCCCTCCCTAACCCTTCACCCTCCCCTCCCTTCACCCACACTCCCTCCACTCCCTCCCTAACCCTTCACCTCACTCCCCTCCTCCATAACCCTTCACTACAATCCCCTCACTCCCTAACTCTTCACCTGCTCCCCTCCCTCCCCTAACCCTTCACCCTCCCCTCCCTTCCCTCCCTCCTAACCCTTCACCCTCCCTCCCTCCCTAACCCTTCACCCACTCCCCTCCCTCCATAACCCTTCACCCACAATCCCCTCCTCCCTAACCCTTCACCCACTCCCCTCCCTTCACCACACTCCCCTCCCTCCCCTAACCCTTCACCCACACTCCCCTCCCTCCCTCCCTAACCCTTTGCCCTTGTTTCCTCCCTTCCTCCCTCCCTCCCGCTTCACCCACACTCCTCTCTCCTCCCTCCCCCTTCACCCACACTCCCTCTCTCCCTCCCTCCCTAACCCTTCACCCACACCTCCCCTCCCTCCCTAACCCCTTCACCCACTCAACCCTCCCTAACCCTTCACCCTCCCCTCCCTTCACCCACACTCCCCCTTCCTCCCTAATCCTTCACACCCACACTCCCTCCCTCCCTAACCCTTCACCCACACTACCCTCCCTCCCTCCCTAACCCTTCACCCACACTCCCCTCCCTCCTAACCCTTCACCCACTCCCCTTCCTCCCCTAACCCTTCACCCACTCCCCTCCCTTCACCCCACCTCCCCTTCCTCCCTAATCCTTCACCCACATCCCCCTCCCTCCTAACCCTTCACCCACACTACCCTGCCCCTCCCTCCCTAACCCTTCACCCACACTCCCCTCCCTCCATAACCCTTCACCCACAATCCCCTCCCTCCCTAACCCTTCACCCACTCCCCTCCCTTCACCCACACTCCCCCTCCCCTCCCTCCCTAACCGCCACCCACACTCCCCTCCCTCCATAACCCCTTCACCCACAATCCCCTCACTCCCCTAACTCTTCACCCACTCCCTCCCTCCCTAACCCTTCACCCACTCCCCTCCCTTCCCTCCCTCCCTAACCCTTGCACCCATCCCTCCCTCCCTCCCTAACCCTTCACCACTCCCCTCCCTCCATAACCCTTCACCCACAATCCCCCTCACTCCCTAACCCTTCACCCACTCCCCTCCCTTCACCCACCTCCCCTCCCTCCCTCCCTAACCCCTTCACCCACACTCCTCCTCCACTCTAACCCTTCACCCACCTCCCCTCCCTCCATAACCCTTCACCCACAATCCCCTCCCTCCTAACCCTTCACCCACTTCCCTCCCTCCCTAACCACTTCACCCACTCCCCTCCCTCCCTCCCTAACCCTTCACCCACTCCCCTCCCTCCATAACCCTTCACCACAATCCCCTCCCTCCCTAACCCTTCACCCACTCCCCTCCCTCCCCTAACCCTTCACCCACTCCCCTCCCTCCCTCCCTAACCCTTCACCCACTCCCCTCCCTCCCTCCTAACCCTTCACCCACTCCCCTCCTCCATAACCCTTCACCCACAATCCCCTCACTCCCTAACCCTTCACCACTCCCCTCCCTTCACCCACACTCCCCTCCCTCCCTCCCCTAACCCTTCACACCCACCTCCCTCCCTCCCTCCCTAACCCTTCACCCACACTCCCCTCCCTCCATAACCCTTCACCCACAATCCCCTCCCTCCCTAACCCTTCACCCACTCCCCTCCCTTCACCCACACTCCCCTCCCTCCCTCCCTAACCCTTCCTCCGCACTCCCCTCCCCTCCATAACCCTTCACGCACAATCCCCTCACTCCCTAACTCTTCACCCACACTCCCTCCCTCCCCACAACCCTTCACCCACTCTCCCTCCCTCCCTAACCCTTCACCCACTCCCTCCCTCCCTCCCTAACCCTTCACACACTCCCCCTCCCTCCCTCCTAACCCTTCACCCCTCCCTCCCTCCCTCCCCCTAACTGTACCACACTCCCTCCTCCATAACCCTTCACCCACAATCCCCCTCCCTCCCTAACCCTTCGCCCACTCCCCTCCCTTCACCCACACTCCCCTCCTATTGTCCTGCTCCCCTCCCTCCATAACCCCTTCACCCACAATCCCCTCCCTCCCTAACCCTTCACCCACAATCCCCTCACTCCCTAACTCTTCTTACACTCTCCCCTCCCTCCCTAACCCTTCACCCACTCCCCTCCCTCCTAACCCTTCCCCACCCCTCCCTCCCTCCCTCCCTAACCCTTCACCCACACTCCCCTCCTCCTAACCCTTAAGCCCCACAATCCCCTCCCCTACCCTAACCCTTTACCCACTCCCTTCCTAACCGTTCACCACTCCCCCTTCCACTTCACCCCACACTCCCTCCCTCCCTCATCCTTCACCCACTCCCCTCCCTCCCTAACCCTTCACCCACTCCCCTCCCTCCATAACCCTTCACCCACACACACCTCCCTCCCTTCCTCCCCCTTCACTCACACTTCCCTCAACCCTTCACCCCCTCTCCCCTCCCCAACCCTTCACCCACTCCCCTCCCTCCCTCCCTAACCTTCACCCACACTCCCCCGCCCGCCCTAACCCTTCGCCCACATCCCCTCCCTCCCTAACCCTTTACCCACTCCCCTCCCTCCCTAACCCTTCACCCACTCCCCTCCCTTCACCCACACTCCCCTCCCTCCCTCATCCTTCACCCACTCCCCTCCCTCCCTAACCCTTCACCCACTCCCCTCCCTCCATAACCCTTCACCCACACACACCTCCCTCCCTTCCTCCCCTTCCTCACACTTCCCTCAACCCTTCACCCCCTCCCCAACCCTTCACCCACTCCCCTCCCTCCCTCCCTAACCCTTCGCCCACAATCCCCTCCCTCCCTAACCCTTCACCCACTCCCCTCCTCCATAACCCTTCACCCACACACACCTCCCTCCCTTCCTCCCCCTTCACTCACACTTCCCTCAACCCTTCACCCCCTCCCCCCTCCCCAACCCCTTCACCCACTCCCCTCCCTCCCTCCCTAACCCTTCACCCTCACTCCCCTCCTCCCAACCCTTCGCCCACAATCCCCTCCCTCCCTAACCCTTTACCCACTCCCCTCCCTCCCTAACCCTTCACCCACTCCCCTCCCTTCACCCACACTCCCCTCCCTCCCTCATCCTTCACCCACCCCCTCCCTCCCTAACCCTTCACCCACTCCCCTCCCTCCATAACCCTTCACCCACACACACCTCCCTCCCTCCTCCCCCTTCACTCACCTTCCCTCAACCCTTCACCCCCTCCCCAACCCTTCACCCCTCCCCCTCCCCTCCCTCCCCTAACCCTTCGCCCCAATCCCCTCCCTCCCTAACCCTTCACCCACTCCCCTCCCTTCACCACACTCCCCTCCCTCCCTCATCCTTCACCCACTCCCCTCCCTCCCTAACCCTTCACCCACACACACCTCCCTCCCTTCCTCCCCCTTCACTCACACTTCCCTCAACCCTTCACCCCCTCCCCCCTCCCCAACCCTTCACCCACTCCCTCCCTCCCTCCCCAACCCTTCACCCACTCCCTCCCTCCCTCCCCAACCCTTCACCCACTCCCTCCCCTCCCCCTTCACTCACACTTCCCTCAACCCTTCACCCCCTCCCCCCTCCCCCAACCTTCACCCACTCCCCTCCTCCTCCCTAACCCTTCACCCACACTCCCCTCCCTCCCTAACCCTTCGCCCACAATCCCCTCCCTCCCTAACCCTTTACCCACTCCCCTCCCTCCCTAACCCTTCACCCACTCCCCTCCCTTCACCCACACTCCCCTCCCTCCCTCATCCTTCACCCACTCCCCTCCCTCCCTAACCCTTCACCCTCTCCCCTCCCTCCATAACCCTTCACCCACACACACCTCCCTCCTTCCTCCCCCACCCCTCAACACCTTCACTCACCCTTCCCTCAACCCTTCACCCCTCCCCAACCCTACCCCACTCCCCTCCCTCCCTCCCTAACCCTTCGCCCACAATCCCCTCCCTCCTAACCCTTCACCCACTCCCCTCCCCTTCACCCACACTCCCCTCCCTCCCTCATCCTTCACCCACTCCCCTCCCTCCCTAACCCTTCACCCACACACACCTCCCTCCCTTCCTCCCCCTTCACTCACACTTCCCTCAACCCTTCACCCCCTCCCCCCTCCCCAACCCTTCACCCACTCCCTCCCTCCCTCCCCAACCCTTCACCCACTCCCTCCCTCCCTCCCCAACCCTTCACCCACTCCCTCCCTCCCTCCCCAACCCTTCACCCACACTCCCCTCCTACCTCCTCATGCCTCTAATCCTCTCCCACTCACCTTCTCATGCCGCTTCCCTCACCTCCAGTCTGTTGAGGGTCAAATCATTCGGGATCTGTCCTTTCTTTTGCCAGAAAAGCCACATTGATTCCTTTAAACCAGCATAAGATCCAAATTACTCTCATCTCTTAGCTTACCTGCGGCAATGACTCAAGCACACGCAGCTCTGTGTGCGTGTTATGTAGCCCTCACAAAACTCCCATAGCCCTCTATATCTTGCTGGCATTTTTTCCTTTTAAATTGGGCCATCTCTCCTTTCTTCCTAACTTCGTCTTTTCTTTAAAAACAAAGAAAAGACCCATTCATCTTTGCCAATTCTAGAGCAAATGAAAAGCAAAAAAACCCCCAAAAAACAGCAATTGAATTTCCACAAGAAACAAAATAAATACACAGATGGCAACAATCATTCTTTATTTATTTAGGATTACAAATATGAAAATTTTAATAAATACTTTGCACAAATCATCTTCCAAAAGCAAAAAATAAGCAAATAGCCCACCAAAAAGCCCACCCAATCCCATTGGAGTGAGCCAATGTACATGGAAATGTCTCATCTCTATAGGCATCCCTTTAGAAGCAGAGGTGATGTGGTAGTCAAGAGGGTAAGAATAACTATCTATTAATATTGGAGGTAATACACGCACCTGCTTGCACACGCGCACACAGCCCCCCCCACCCCCATTGCACTTTGGTTTTATAATCGATCATTTTACTGCAAGACATTCGAGAGGGGTTTTAAGCAACTAGTTATCAATCAATTTTTTACAGGATAAACGCGCCTTGCCAACACCCAGCCTGCCACCACATACTTGCTTAGCTGGGTCTTCCTGACCTTGAGTATGGTCAGGATCACCACCGGTCATCGCTCATGTGGACTCTGGCCTGCCCATCTGTTACACCCACAATCCCAGCACTATCTACAAATTTCTTCTGCATGTGTGTCACCTCTCACATACTCCACTCACCGTGGCTGACGACATCTTTCATGGGGAAGAACCAGATTATTCCCATCCCAAGAAATCAATATTTCACATTCTCGACTAAGAGGAGTTTCTCCCCAAATCTTTCGATTGACCCTGTGCACCTAATATCCAGAAGAGACATGAAAAACAAAGGTCCCTGTTATTTAAGAACGCACAGCCCTGACCATGTGGAGTTCGGCTTCAGGAGGCTATGAGTAGAGCAGGAGTTTCAGCCTGTTATCTGGTCTGTTTAAACTCTATGGCCTTTAAGAGGAGTGCCCTACTAGCACATCTCTTCAAGAGCTGAATGGCACAAACACCACAGGTCATCATTAGCGGAAAAGAAACCAAGCAAGAGCTCTTGGTCTCCATCAAAGTGAGCTGCAATGCAGTCAATCGAACATGAACTACACCAATACATAACACTCACGACCACTGTTAATGGCATTAAAGGCCTCGCGATGCGTGAAGCTGATGGCCTCCAGGGTGCCTCCAAAAGGTTACACCCGGTAGGGACTGCATCTATAGCTTACACGAGAACAGACCGAAACACTGTCTCAACTTTCCTCTTCTCTAAAGTCATGTACAAAATACAACTTGGCATTCAGAGGCGACCCATGCTCCACAGCAGAAGTCCTAGCCTGGCCCTCCAATCAGAAACTGGTCCTGGAAATACCCATGATCTTCAACATCAAATTACCCCACAGTGATTAGCAAATCCAGGACTGGATTGGAATTCTGAGTCTGGAGTTGAATACCTCCACTCTGGTTAGGTATAATCTAAGGAGAACTTGTGATCATTTAAAAGGACAAGTTATCAATCCAGATGGCAACATGCTCAGATTAATGATAATCTGTCAGATTTTATTTATTCACTTCTTTTTATTTTACATGCATTTCAAAAGGATAAATGTGATTGATATACACTACAGGCTAATTGCTTTTTGCTATATTATTTAGCTATTCACAATTAGTTTTGTGTCAGCACCAAATTTCATATAGACTGTTCTTGTTCCTTGTTTCTGCAATTCTCAGCAAATGAGTATGAGCTAATAATAATAATATTATTATTATGATTATTATTATTATTATTAGTAGTAGTAGTAGTAGTAGTATCACCACCATTACTACTATTAAATAAAAAGTTCATTTTTACCACGATTTCAAACATTTTTGGTCAGCTTCAAAGGAGACGGATCAAAAAAAGAAGAAGCTGGAAACGTAGAACACTATGTGCACAAAACTTGTAATTCTATAGTCTTGGGTCTGAATTCAAGAAAGGTTTTACTCTGAGTGACCCTGCTCTGTGATGTGGGAGAGGTGGAGTTTCCAACGTTTAACCGTGTAATAGCTGCACCTTTAACACTCATGTGCAAATCAGTGTGGCGTAGTCAGGTGCTAACAACGTAACGTGAAGAAAACTTTAAATCCCCTCAAAGTGACAATGGGTCCCCCTGCCTCAGGCGGCTGTGGTACTCGTGTAAGGCGGCTTGGTCTGGGTCTCCAGACCCACCTCCCAAGACCTGCACAGCCAGTGGGACCACCTCTGGGCCTTTAATCCAAAAGCCCTCATTACAGCAAAAAAAGAAAACATGTACCATATAAGTGCACTTTGGACCAGATGCGCAGTGTATTCTGCATCACCCACTGCTGGAGACACGCTGACAGTTTTTGACTGGAACGTCAAAACAGAATTTCTAAATAAATCATATGGTGATTATTTATACAATATATTGGCTAAATGATGGTATGTTTCTAAGAGAAGAATTAATGAAACAAGAAGCAGGGTTCAAAAGAGGTCACTGACTGATGTCCACATCAAATATTTATAATATATGCTAGGGACTTAAAAGGAGGCCAAAGGTTAGTATCCCTGATCAAGATCTGTCTTTATAGACCAGTATTCTGCTAGTCTTTGCATAGTCATCCATTTCTGTCTCTCTGTCGCTCTCTTTTCTCAATCTGTCTGTCTCTCTTGCTGATGGAAAGGAATGATCAAGTGTCAGAGCTCCAAAATTGGCACAAAAACATCCATAAATTGTAAACAAAAAGCAAAAGGAATGAATGAAAAATGTAGAAAGAGATGAAAAAGTTTGCCTTTGCAATCTGCCCTGTAGCTACTCCCCCAATTCTATTGAGTGAATTTGAAAGAGCTTAGTATTGGGCTAGAAAGACCTTTACATTTTTTTTTTTTTTTTATCCACACCCGTTAGGAGAGCACAAACAGGGGAGTGTTTATTCCATCCTTGATTTAGTCCCAGGTCAAAGGTCAGTGGTGATGACAGGCGTGACCCCGTGGATCAGCAGCGTTGGCCCAAGGTCACGACTCAGCAGTTCCAGCTGGTGCAGGTAGTCGTGGTAGCGGCTCGTGTCTGCAGGGGGGCGGGGTAAGTACAGGAAACGCACAGCTGGAGGCTGGCAGGGCTGCTCGAGAATGAGCTTATTAACAGCATGCAAATACTCGTCCGACAGGCGCATGGTGTTGCTGGGGTAGCTGTTTACGTACTCCTCCTTTTCCGCTTCCTCCTCCAAGTCTCCCCCCTCCCTCTCTCCTTTCTCTGCCATGCCCCCCTGCCTCTGCCAGTGCAGCGCCACCTGCGCGTCCCAGGAGACGGTGTGAATCTCCGCCTTCATCCGCAGCTCTTTCAGGAGCAGCCTCAGCTTCAGCCCCGCCCCCTTCACGCTCCGCCCCGCCTCCACGCAGAGGAAGAGGCGGAGCTTGGCCTTCTGCCACGCCCGGGTCATGTTGAGGATGCAGGCCAGCTGCAGCAGGAAGAGGGAGCAGGTGTCTACGTAGGAGCTGCTGTCGGGCCGCAGCAGATTGACGGGCCACACGTCCACGAACACGGGCCCTTGGCGGGCGCACGCGCGCTCGAACTGGCAGAAGTAGCGCGCCAGAGCTACGTTCTTCAGCATCTTCACCGTGTCGGCGATGATGCAGACATACTCCTGGGCACCCAGGGCCTTGCCTCCGCAGGGCTGGCTTGGCTGGGCCCCACCCTCCCACGTGCCACCACCTCTCAGGGGCGGGAAGTGGAAGAGGGGGTCTTCCTGGTCCTCGGACGAGGCTGCGTCGTCCGCGGGTCTGCCTGCGAGTCTGCTCGCGAGAAAGGAGCGGTCCTGGAGCTGGTCCTGAGGAAGGACATCATCGTAGAAACCCAGGACCAACGTGTTGGGTCTCATCCCGCCTGCGTTAAAGGAAAGTGAGAGACAAAGATTGTGCATGTTTACAGGGTTTGTTACTGATCAGTTGGGCTCTTATTACTGTAATGAACACCAACAGCTTTGACCAATCATGACCAGCAGGTGGGTGCCCTACAGGGCTGTGTGTGTACTAACCGAGTCCAGAGATGAAGAGGAGGTGTTGTACACCGTGTCGTACAGAGTCAGACAGAGTGAGATTAACGAATGCTTTAATGTTCAGATGATCCACCAGAGACAACCAGGAATCATACTGAGACTGTAGGGGATCAGAAGGGAGGATTGCTATGGCGAGAAAGACAGGGAGAAAAAGGGTAAGACATTTAAGATTCAAAGTTGTAGACATCCGGGATTTGAAATGAACACTTGTATAGGTCTAAATCTGCACGTGCACACACAGTCCAGGTATGGAGATGTTCATGTTACAGACAAACGATTCTCACATTTCACACACAAGCACAAACACTGCCACTATTCCTATGACAATGACGCAATAATATAAAAACACAGGCCTTACAGAGGCAGCATTCGAACACTGCACAACCACGCACACACCGTGCGTCTCTTACCCAGTTCTCCAATCTGCACGTGACCGAGCACGTACAGGCCGCTCTTCTTGATGTCGTTGATGAAGGTGACGAGGCCGACGCTAGCCCGAGGGTTAGCTACCATCAGCAGCACCTGGGGCCTCCAGAACTTCACATGATCCTTACGCACGTCCAGCATCAGCAGATACTTGCGCACCTGAGAGAGAAAGAGAAAGAGAATCCCTCAATAGCTGTCATTTCTGTGACACTTTGGCAACACTGGAACTGGCGTCAGGCAAACGACGCTTACTGCGCTGAATTAAATCAGGACTGATGGAGAAGAAGAAAGAAAGAAGCGAGGCAGAGAAACAGACAGTGCAGCAAATTCCCAAAGGCCGCCCTTATGCGCGTATAGAAGTGAGAGCGCGAGAACGGAAAGGATAACTTTTACTGAATGTTTGTGTATGAGCGTGAGACAAAACAGAGAAAGTACAAAGTATAAATGTGTGCTTTGGCCCTTGTAAGTATTACTGGGACTGTTTTGCAGTGAGTGTGCACGCTTGCATGTATGCGTATGTGGTTATATTGTGTGTGTGTGTGTGGCTGTATAAGAGAGTAATAAGTTAAGTGGCTGTAATAATTCTGCTTGAGCGCACAGCCTCTTAGATGCGGGGCTGGCGCCTGACTGCCTGCAACCGTTTCCCTGGCAACAGTCCCTACTGGCAACTCCCCAGAGGGAGGGGCATAGTCCAGTAGTTGGGCCAGAATGTGAAACCAAGTGTGGGATGTGCTCCCCAGCTGCTGGAAGAACTCGGTGTGTGTGCGCGCGCGCACTTGTACCTGGTGGAATATAAGTGCTTGGCTGATATAACCCCAGCTGCTGGTAGGACTCAGGTAGTGGATGACTAGTAATAGCAGTAACATGAAGGCGATGCTGGCAGATGCATAGATGGGATTAATGAGGAACATCATCACCGCACAGCCCACAATTCCCAGCACACATGTATGCCAGGTAAAGTACCGAAACGTAGGCCTAGAGAGAGAGAGAGAGAGAGAGAGAGAGAGATTTAAACTAGTCAGAGAACATCAACCATGATTATAAACGATGTTGACATCTTGTTGGCATCCTGATAGCATCCTTGGCAGTCAGAAGGTCCCAAAAAGGCTGGGCAGAGCCAATTTACACCAGCTTGTAGTTGTGTTTAGCCCAGAAGGTAGGACTTCAGATGGGTGTGGAGTTACTGTGGGTTTGTCAGACTTTTGTTACAACAGGCTCTAGGATCCTGAGATGAGCCTTAATATCCAGCTAATTAGAGCCTTTATCATAAATCAAAAGTAGAGACAGGTGTGAAGGCCCAAACTACATAAGTAGAAGACTCCCAATCAGACCACACAGACAGACAGAGAGAGGTCAGTCAATGAGATGAAGGCCATGTATCTTGAGTAGAGAAGTTAATGCACTAATGGAAGCAAACAAAAACAAAAACACCAGCACAATTAACCTTCAACTCAAACCTTGATGCTCATAGACCAACATCACACCCCCACCCACCCCACCATATCTGGGTTCAGTCTAAATGGGAACAGGGTCAAAGTAATTAAGTTATAAACAGAAACAAATCAAAGCAGTGCGGCTGTGCACGAACAGGTATTTAACTCTCTGTAAGGAACAAATGTACCTATAAAAGGTAAAATGTTAGATGAAAATTTCAGGATTGTGAGGGGCATTTAGCTGGTTTCTACAATAAAAACACCCGTGTTTTAAATAAACCAACATTAGCTGTAGGCATAACAAATCAACAACAGTAATACACATGTCAATGGACAAACTCCATAGGGAGTTGGGGGTGTGTTTGTAAGATGTGGGTACAATCTCCCAGATGTGACTTGTAAAAGGAATGTGTTCACACTTACATATGTACAATTAAAAGGTACAATTTAATGAACTGAATATTTAATGCATTAAATGTATAATCCCTTTTTTAAAAAACCCCCCCACAAATGGTGTGTTTGCATCTGAATGACATTTACGCTCGTAATTAAGCATGTGTGCTCAGGTTTCGTTTCAGGGCTTTTATGGTCAGTGCTTTAATTCCATTTAATTATCTGACATGCTGAACGCATTAGGCATTTTAAACGCTGCAAGCAAGAAATAATCAACAAGAACTGCAGCTTGCCAGCCAGCTTTTAGTACGGCAACTGAAAAAGGCTCTCGAAACAGTGTCCTGAAACACCTCCTCCATGTATGAGGGTCTGGGCCCACTTCAGCCGCTTAGGTGCCGACAGCCACAAAGGGGAAGCTGTTCATAACCGGGATCAGAATGGGTTCACCAGAACTTTCCAAATCACTCTATAAGTAATTTATATAGCGCCTTTCACAGACTCATGGTCGCTTTACAATGTCAAAGATGGAGAGGGGGAAAAAAAAAAGGACATTAACAAATACGAGTAGAAAGAGAAGTTATGAGAAGAGGGGTGTTTAACGTTTTAAGAGCAGAGACGGAGAGATTGAGGTAGTGTTTCATAATTTTGGGGCCACGACCCTACCATGACCCTACATACTATCTAACATACATTAGCTGAGTATGAGTATATATAGTAATAAACAGAGTGCGAGATTTAAGTGATCATTTAAGTCACAAATGTGAGAAAAGTCAAAAACACCGAATCTGATTTTGTATTCTCTCCAGTAAATAAATAGTTTTACCCTTATTTTAACTAATAATAAACTCAGATTAATGACACCCACAGAAAATATAGACAACTTATTATAAAATGCTTAAACTGCTGTAATTAGGAGTTAATATTCATTAATATTAATAGCAATGCTTTCATTTCAAGTCACAAAAACATTTCAAACCAATCAAACTGGAAAGAAAACAGCATGATCCTGCAAATCATTGCTATAAAAATGCATATATATGCAAATGTGAATGTCTATGGGTTAAGACTAATTGGTATTTAAATATATGGGTGCAATGAATGTACTTGGGCAATAATGAACTTTAAGGTGAATGTGTGTATGTCATAGGAAGAAGTCAGAGTGACTTACCACCAAAAGTACTGCACAAGTGTGTCATTGCGTATGCAGAGCTGTAATAGCTCTGTATTTCTGACTGGCTTCAGTTGCCGTGCGTGCGTGCCTTTAATGACAGTGTGCACGCTGCTCTATATGCTCCCATCCACACATGCATGTAGAATACATGCACACCTCTTAGCACTTAGAGAATATTAGCACATGGCCGTAATTACGCACACATGCACCCAAGCACACCAATCAACACCCATGTTCAATACCATGCTCTCCCTCATCTCTGCTCTTTTACGGACACCTGTGTCCCACCCCCTCGCATCCTCTCTTCACCCCCCAGGTCTCCTTCACCCATCTCAATCTGCAAGGGGGGGGGGGCAATTAGATTAAAAGCCATCAGATCTGCCCTGCTCTCTCCTTCTGATCTTGCTCCTCGGTAGCACAAAGTCTTTGAGTGATGTCACCCTGCTGATGTCAGCAAGACAAAGTTCTGTAGCTGCCAAAATAAACTCGGACGCCCACACACGGACTGAAGTTTTGTGGTTTATTAAACAGTGTCTAATTAGGGCTGATAGAATGTGTCGGGGACCAATTAATCAATTTAATTGCTTTCATCAGTTCAATCAAACAATTAACACTTGAATAGCCATGCTGCCAGACGCCCTTCTGAAAAATAATCACACATGGTATCGCATGTGTACTGCCAGCCATACACGGGGAAGAGATTCTAGCAAAGCGATTTCCGAATGTGACCTTTCGCTTTGATTTGCCCCTGCATTTCCTTCTTGCTTCCTCCTGTCTTCTCCCCTTGATCTTTCTCTGATGAGGTGTTAATTGTGATTGATAAGCCAGTCTTGTTAGACCACTCTCATGGGACACTTTCTCCCTCTCGCTCATATGCCCTCACGCTTTCTCTGTCCATCTTCAGTTCCATCCTATTTTCTCTACGTATTAGAGTCAGATTTCCCAGACTAAAAGCGATCAGTCGTAAACTTCATTAGATGTGGTCCCAGTCAGGGCTCTGATTGGACGCTTTGTCGTGGGTAAAGCTCTGGGCATTCGTATGAGAGACACAGTGGCGTGTGACCTCTGAGACGCCACTCAGCCTACACTGGTATGAGGAGCTCGAGATGGAAGCGGCTACGTATTCCAGACAGGCCGGTGAGAACACGACCCCATGCTGAGGTTTCCCCATCATGCTGGAGTCAGTAAGGTCCTGCCATTTGGGTCTTCCAGAAAGCAAGAAACTGGCACTCATCTTGGCATGAATTTCGCAAACCAAATGAGCATCTGAATGGAGCTGAGCTCTGGTGAGGAGACTGCGTTAGAAGAAGGTTCCAGCATTGTTCAACCTTCATCTATAGTTAATGCATTACTACACCTGAAGTACTAGGGAGAATAATTTCAACCCATTTCCCTGTACTTAGGAAAGAAGGGAAGAACTTAATGACTCAGAACACTCATAATGAAAACCCAGGGGAGGTTGTTGAGGAAAACTTGCAACTGAGTATAGTCTTATGATGACCTTAAGATGTTATAGTAAACCTCAAGGCCTAGGCACAGCTCAGACTTGTAACCTCAGGGATTACAGAGTATGCATAACTGAAATGTGTGTGCGCGCGCGCATGCATGTGTATTCGCATGCTGAGGTACCCTTCAATGGCGCTCAAACTGAAATGAAACAACCTTCCAATACTCATACTCACACACACACACACACACACACACACACACACACACACACACGTCTGAGTTCCCCTCAGACCCTACAGCCTCCTAGGGCTCTCAAACACAGCAAAACAAAGAAAATGCACACAAACATCAACCCCCACACAAAATACTTTTAATGCAGTAAAGCCCTCTCTTACCCAAAGGACAAATCTGGAAAACCAAAGTCATTTGCTGATAAAATACTAGCCAAGAAGGAAAGAAAAATAATGCATGCATGTCCCTCACACACTACATAATCCACCACCTCTTACAAACCCCTTTCAATCCCAACACACTCACAAACATCTCTCCCTTGCCCAATTGCCTCTGGATTCCAAACACCCTCCTCCCCCCATTATAATCCCTGCCCAGCGTGTTGATGGCAGGTTTGTGGTGGTTTCTGCTAAATTAGCTATGTTAATCACAGCATGCGTCTCTGGGGACCCCAATGCTTAATGGCTTTTAATTTCTCTTGCCTCTGCACAGACACAACAAAACAACAAATAGCAACAACTGAACACGCCCCGACACCAAGCACTCAACAGCTAAAGGCCTGAACCATCAGAGGCCCTGCTGGCTCAACACTTCCAGCCAATCACAGGCCACGGAGAAAGCACAAAAACCCAATGGGGAGAAGGCTATAACTTTTTTTTTTTTTTTTTAAAGCGCACACAGTTCTCGCTCTTCAAAACCCTCCAGGACACACACACACACTTAACCTTTAGTTCCTGGTGACAGTTTAGGAATAACACTATAGCTGAATACACACATTATGGGGTTCATTCATTCACACACACACACACACGCACCCCCATTCCCTCACATGCACACTCTCGCTAGCACACAGACTCACTCTCCCACACACCCTAAAGTCACACATGCATGTGATGCAATTTTTTTTACTTTCAATTTGTACCCCTTAAAGATGAAGATCTCAAATCCATCATTCTAAAATCAAAAAGATGAAGTCCTGTCTGGGGCACATTGCATTTAAATGCATATTTTTTATCCAAAACAACAAAATAATTTCACATATATTTGTCTCTTAATGGTATCATAGCAACACGGTCTGGAGCAAAGGGGCTCAATGGGAAAGATGAACGCTAGCATGCATTGGATTCTGTAACACTGCGACTGGACCCAGTCTAAGATAGCAAGCCTCACTTTGGACTATCAGCATAAAATGTGGACCACATCATTTAAGTGTCAAGAGCCTTTTGACCGACATGTAAAATGACCAACCAAGAGACTATGGCTTCTGCATGACTGTCTGAGGGGTGGTCAACACAAACAGCATAACATATGAAAGACTGACCAATGGAACGAAGAGTTGGAAGCCTGGAAGACGAGGGTTTTACAGAAGGTTGGCCAGTCGGCCATATCTGGCATGTCATGTAGAACCCAACATTATTACAATGTCCCAATAATTTAATAATATCCAGAAAAGTAATACAATTGTACGCTTGGTCAAAAATTGTAATAAAACCTAATTGTATTACATTACTGGGCATTTATTACATTTTTAGGTTAATCATTTGTTGTTGGACAGCATCGTTTTCATTTTGTGTGTTAACACTAATTTGAGGCAAGTTAGTTTTATTTGTACCCATGGGTCAGAATCCATTGTGACGCATATTTTGAGAACAAACAGACAATACTCCTAGTAAATAAAAATGAAAACATATGGTTCCAGACCTCTGCACAATATCATTATTACAAGTTCATCTGAGCAACTAGAAAACAACAGTCTCCAGTCTCCAAAACAACATTTTGGAGTCGAAATACCAACAATCAGAACAATACAGTCAAAACAAGGATCAGTAATGGGAAAGCAGAAACAAGGTCAAACATACCAAGAACACAAGAGAGATGTGATTACACCCACGCGGCTTTAAGTCAAGGTGTGATCACAGGTAAATCAGCTATACGTGTGAGGAATCCAAGGGCTTTTAAGTGTGGTCTTGCTGAGTGGCGCTTCAGGAGAAAAGGAACAGCTGAGGGTCATAATTAGGGGACAAATCCAAATCCACAGGGGTGTGATTAGACAAACAAACAAACGCATGCACAGAACATTTAGAAAACGATGCCGACGGGCAGAACGGGGCGGCATGCAGCCCCGACGATGGGATTGAGTGAACATCTGAATATACCCAAGTAAATATCTATGTATTCTTGATACGTCTCATGACTCATCCCAATTTGCACGAACCCTAACCTGGCCCTAATCCTAACCACAACCTCAATCCCAAACCTAACCCCAACCCAAAAATCCAGTGGCGGTTCTAGACCGTTTGTTCTCCAATTAAAGTATATTAAACAATGCATTGCATACATTAAATCAAATGTTCTACATCATTCCATATTCGATATTCATCAAGGCCTATTGACTTTTTTTTGTCATCAGAAAAAGATGCAATTTTTACCATAATGGAATATTCACATCAAATTTGATGTTAAATTCATTTAGCTTATTAATATTCATGATTGCATGAATGATTTTAGATTCATATATATATTCCTTCATTTATAACATTTTTTATTCATTCAGTTCTCCATCTTTCATAAATATATGGATTTCACCATGTTTTAACATCAACTAAACAAAACAGAACTGAAAGAAAACTATAAACCTGCATGAGTTTCAATAAGCAATAGAAGCTAGCTGCCAACTGTGGGGTGAACAGACTAGGACACACTTAGATAAACAAGAAACAACTTAACAGTGTTATAAATGTACTCACTGCTATGCTATGGTCCTCCAAGTATTCTCTATAACTTCTACAATTTTATAGTCAGTGTTTCGCTTTTATAGCCTCTCTGTTTCAAATGGTACTGAATGTAGATAGCAAGATGGTGGCCCTAGAGATTGTGGGCTAAAAAGATTAAATGTAATTGAGAAACTTTCCAGGTAGTCTGTGTGAATCTACAGTTTGGGACAAGATCAAATCAGCCCACCTTTATTTTTCTTATGACCTTTAGGTGGTGCTATTGTTCTTAGGTGCAAAGAAGCCCAAAAGAACCTGCTTCAAGGCATTTCTTAACAGTATACATGATGGTACGGATAGCAAAAAATGATGGATTATTCAGATGTTTTTATTAGTTGGAAGACCGGGAGTGCCTAACCCCATCAACCCATTTATATCAGGTGCACCTACCAAAATCTAAATCCTAACGTTTATTTAATCTAAAGAAAACACTACTAAAACTAAAGTGTCACCAATATAACAAATTCCCAAAGATATGGTATTACAAATAAAATCAACCTGAAAATGTAATACATTCCTAATAATGTAATAAGGTATTATATTATTTGTAAAACGTTATTAGAATAATGGTTAAAACAGTAAACCCAATGTAATAATTTGCCTAAAAATAATTACATATTTAACTAGTACAAACATTTATTACATTTCTAGGACTATTATATTATTACAAATTCCAAGAATACTGGGTTCTTCTCACCTTAGGAAAAAAATAAAAAAATACCGAATATCATTCAAGGTCGGGACACCCCCCACACTTCTGTGCATCATTTAACCCTGGGTCCAACAGGGAAGGTAGAGTGATGAGCAAAAGATTCTTTCATAGTGGCCTCACAGAACCCCAGTGTGACTCATTTGTAAGCAGTGCATGCACACTTCTGTGATTGGCACTGCAGAAAGCCAATAAGAGTTGTGCTATAAGATTCTCCAACTGCTGAGCATGCATTCCTCAGATGGTTGGTGAGAGGGGTCCTTCCTGGCTGTTACTACAGAGAGCCTGGTCAGTATGTGATGAAGACAGCAGAAACTTCCACTTCACTGGCTCTTCAATTTGCAAGAGGAAAACGGCGCTGCTCACTTTTTGTTGAAATCGAGCACTGCGTTGCCTTCTCTCCAGAAGATACTGGTGCCAGTAAATCGCAGTTCTGAGACAGTCAGCATTATACTGAGGCCAAGCACACCATGTCTGGTTGATTGTATGGGATCATCCCTTTCAAATTTCATGCCATGTCATAAAGAAACTGGGCAAGTGTTTCACTGATTGGCTTTGGGTTAGCAACGAGAGGGGCAACCAATCGGAGTCCGCGTCATGGCACAGCCCATTTCCCAGACTGATCCCCAACAGCAACTTCTGATGCACAGTTTCCAAACAATGCAACCACTGAACGCAAGAGCCACCAACAGGTGTAGTTCGATTTATTATTTGCATTTATATTTTACCTTCTTTGCACCAAGTCAGACATGAATGCGGCTTTTCTTCGATTTGTGTCCAGCTGTTACGGACTTTAATATAGTTTATAAGTATAGGTTTGACTCCCATTATAAAGATTAGCATTCAGGAAAATCCTCTACTATACAATGCCTGGTAGTGCTTTTACTACAGGGTGCATTTGCAACAATAGTTCAATGGAAGGTCACTCAAACACGACCGTGGGAAGGAGACGTCCGAGCTTCTGTAAACCTCACTTTGAGCAGACCGTCATGACCTTTGGCTTACCTGAAGTTCGGGGCTGAAGCCCACTCTAGAGCCAGGCAGGCCAGGTCCACAGCAGCATAGACCAGCAGGAAGAAGATGGTCACTATACTGGCTATGGTGTTCAGCTTCCCAGAGAACAACACCAGCTGTGGGGGGCAGGGGGGGGGGGGGTTGAGGGCAGAACACAGGAGAGAGGAGAGATTAGTACTGACTGAGTAATTAATTAAATAGCCGAGTTGCTTGACAGCATGGGTTTCAGAGCTCAAAGTGACCTACAGGACTACACTTGGGTATGCGCCCACACACCTCCCAACCCCCCCCCCCCACCACCTCTCTGTATCCCATTTTATTTATGAATTTAACTCTCTCCCTCAGACATACGTCTGTACATTGTTAGAAATCACATTTATAACAAACCAACCAACCAAAGCAGTCACCTATCCATCACCCCTTACATGCACCGAAGCAGTTAGCAGGGATACACTAGAGCTCCACATGTTCTTAAAACAGGTACCTCCTAGGAATGGGAGAACCAGTTACTACCTGAAATTACACTTAAACATTTAAATGCTACATGTAAAAATTGGGTTCAATGTTTTGAGCTGAAAAACTCTTCCAGAATTTTCTCCAGGTACACAGCTTTGTTAGTGAGAATCTTGCCACCCATATAGTTTTCTGGTTCCACACCTCTCCTGTCTTGTTTCAGGTATTTATTACCAGTAGACGCACATTTAATCACATGCTGCATGTCCCCAACTCCCCCACACACACCTGATCCTTGATCCAGCTCATCAGCCGGGCTCTCACAAGCATAACCCGGATGAGCTGGGCCAAGGGTGTTAAGGGCAGGAAAGCTGTAAACCACTTTAGACTGCATTTTCATGCATGCAGCCAGCTGTGCTTAAGACCGAGAGCTGAAGACTGAATGAAAAGCAGTAATGAAAACGAACAAAAACATGCTCATTTCTGCCAATTAGCGTGACCAGGATGAATAAAGTAAATAATAAGGAATAGAAACTGGGTGTGTAAATTTGATGGCTATTTTGTCATCGTTGTTACTAGTAAATGCAACCCTCAAAGGAAATGAAGGAGAGTACAAATCCTGGTGTTACACTCAGTCACTTTTGGGTACAGGAAAACTGGCCCACACCTTAACATCTCTTTAGACCAGATCTTGAGCAAATGGGGTGTTTGGGAAGAGTTGTCATGGCAACGCTTAGCACATACCAAAGTCATTGATGGCAGTGCTCATGCTAAACAGTCAATAACACGTATACACACACACGGGAGTCAACAACATGTATATACACACACATTTTCATAAATTGAGCCCGATGAACCCTGGCATTGTCATCTCGGAATATGCCTGTGCCATCAGGGAAGATAAAAAAAAAAAAAAAGAAATCCATTGATGGAATAACCTGGTCATACAGTATATTCAGGTAGTCAGCTGGCCTCATTCTTTGTGCACATAACATTGCTGACTTGACCAACTGCAGCAACCCCAGATCATAGCACTGTCTCCAAAGACTTGTACAGTAGGCACTAGGCATGATGGGCACATCAGGGTAAGAAGAGAGGCGGCTGAAGTGTTGCACCCATCACTCTGGAACAGGGTAAATCTGGACTCAGACCACAGGACCTTCTTCCATTGCTCCAGAGCCCAATCTTTTTGCTCCCTAGCAAATTGAAGCCGTTTTTAACGGTTAGCCTGACTGACAAGTGGTTTTCTTAAGGCTACACAGCTGTTTAGTCCCAATCCCTTGGGTTCCCTTCGCATTGTGCATGTGAAAATGCTCTTACTTTCAATATTAAACATATTCTTCCCCCAGAGTTCTACTTTTGTTTTTCTACAGTTTGATTTCACCACACATTTAAGTGATCCCTGATCACGATCATTCAAGATTTTTTTAAAGGACCACATTCCTTCCCTGAAGATGTTTCCCCACTGTCCTTCCACTTTTTAATAACACGTTGGACGGTTCTTAACCCGATTTTAGTAGTTTCAGTAATCTCCTTGGACGTTTTCTCTGCTTGATGCATGCCAGTAATTTGACCCTTCTCAAACAGATCAACATCTTTTCCATGACCACAGGATGTGTCTTTCGACATGGTTGTTTAACAAATGAGAAGCTACTCACTGCATCAGTTAGGGTTAAATAACTTGCCAGTTGAAAATCACCCATGCAGTAATTATCCAATGGGAGGCCCTTACCCATTTGCTTATTTATTTATTTCAGGTGGTGACCTTTTTTTGGGCCAGGCTCTGTTGCGCGCGTGTGTGTGTGTGTGTGTGTGTGTGTATATATATAAAAAAGTGTGAGATAGAATTTCATGTTTTCTAGCAGTAGAGGACATTCTTGCTCTCTCTCACACACAAACTAAAGAAGTGCTGAATCATCTCCCATTTATCATTTCAGGCTAAAAGCTCTCTCCCAAGGCATTATGGGTATTTAAATCTTTTTGCATTGGTGTGTGCACACGCGCGCACACGCCGAAACATTTTCCCCCATTTTCCTATAATCAACTGTCGCATAGCTTTGAAGGGTGCAGGCACAGAGACAGTGCAGGGCCCTGGAGCCTGTCTCATGAGGAGTAGGGTGAGGTGGCAGGGTGCTGGAATGCAAGGGCCAGTGGGGGCCTGATGGATACCTGGCTGGTCTGAACATTCAGACGGTGAATGTAAAAACAAAAGCAGCGAAACGGTAAGGCCTGTGAAGCTGACAAAGCTTTAGCAGAAAGTCCAGTGGACTGGAAGCACTGCAAGTTGGTGTGCTCTGACTGGCCGGACTGCGTTAGAAACCATGTGGAAAAACTTCAGGCTTGTCACAATCATGCCATTTTAGTTCAGGACTGTCAGAAATATTTGCAATTGATAACTTAATAGATATTGAATATCTGAAGATATAAAATAATGTTTCTGTGCCTGCCTTTTAAGCTTTGTAAACAAACAGCAGACATAAAAATTATACAAAGCATAGTGCATTGTGGAATGTCATTATGTAAATAAGGCTACAGAGCCCTAGGACAATGTCACTGGGACACTGGGGGGGGGTGTAGGAGGAGGAGAAGTTCCATTTAGTTTACTACTTACCCCGAGTTGGTGTCTAGGTTTATTTTCAATAGTTCATTTCTTAAGCACATATCCAATGGTAAAAGGTGGATCAAGACAGTTAATGTAGGAACACACTTCATTTATACCAAATAGATACAGAAAGCTCCATCGGACTATAAACGCCCACAATAGCACTAAAAAGAGATATCACACCTTGAGCTTTGAGGCAGTTTTCCCCTTTTTGCTGACAGTGTGACACAGTCAATGCGTTAGACGCATATAAAACGATCTGGAGGTACTACATGACATGCAGTTTGGTCAAACGTGTTACACAATGACAAAGCAGTGTATAAGCAAATTGGAATAAAGCATTTATTTCTTCTTATCTACCATCGCGTGTTCCTGAAACACTGCTGAGTTTCTGCTAGAAGAGATTGGTTGGTCCATGCATATCTACTGGCACCTTTGCGATCATCATCTTGCTTCCGAAGGTCAATGGTCGTTTTGGATCAGCCGAATTGCTTCATGGGAAATGTTGCCACATTCCATAATAGTATCAACATCATAGCGATGATATACTATGCCAGATGATCGCAGTAAGATCAAAGAATTGTGATCAGATCATTACATAATGCTTCTTAAAAACTTTAAATGAAACTTTAGTTTGGCCTTTAAGACTTAGTTTGGTGGCTAAACTATGCTACAAACATCTCTAATACAACTTGGTAACAAAAATATAACAACTAACTGAGGTCAAGTGAAGTGGAAGCAAGTCATAAAAGAGTTAAAAACAGCAAAAGTATGAATGATGCATTCATTCACATACCAGTCCTAAAGCCAGTGCAATAACTGAACAAGTGCTCCCCAAGGACAGATGGTCATCTTTGAGCTCCTTGTTAAAATATAAGAGCTATTTTTATATGCCTCAATTCAGCCTTGTCTGGGTGTGCGCGCATGCATGCGCGCAGATCCTGCTAATGGAGGTTATCTTGAGTTTAACAGTGCAGACGAGACCGTGTGACAGACCTGTGATTTTGTGTTAATGCCCTGGCAGGTGTAGGTTGGTGTGTGTGTGTGCGCGCGTGCGTAGGTAGGTGTTCCAGGTCATGCCGCTGTGTCATACCTGGCTAATGGGCATTCCTCCCTTGCAATAATAGAACTATTTGGGGCCAGAAAATAAATTTTTAAAGTAACACTTCTAAAACAGAGAGCAGGCAGGTGGACGGCTGGATAGAAGAAGGGAGGGACAGAGAGGCAGGACAGAAAGTGAAAGAATGAGAGAATTGAGGAAGAACAAGAGGAGGTTGAGTCATATTTGGCAAAATGCCCAGGGATGCAAATAGTCGGAGCAAGATGGATAACGGAGCACAAAAACACAGAAAGAGAGAGAGAACGCTTGGAATAAAAAGGGCAGGGCGTAAAAGGGCTCAAAGGAAATGAACATCCTCGAGTAAGGAGTTGATATGCTAATGAAGGGATAATATGTGCTAATAGATTATTTAGATTAAAGAAGCATTTGAGAGTTTTCAAATTTGAATAAGGACAAGAGAAGATTCAAATGAGCCTTCTGTTAGAGAGGGGCTGGGTCATACCTTTTTAGGATTTGAATCTCAAATGCTAATGAGGTGAAGCCAACGCAGCGTAGGTTCAAACGCACCTTTATGCTGGGCTGTGTGTTGAACTAAAACGGTACCTCAATCGTGTTTCCTCAGTCCATCCTAATATCTACATGCTCATCTAATTGACCTCTATTCTGGCCCTTCTGCCTCCGTTTGTTCCTTTCCCGCTCAGGTTCAAATTAGAATTTCACCGTTGTCAACATATAAACCATTAATTGAAAGCAAGCAAAGCGCAGCGTGGGTGTGGGGGATGGGGGGTTGCCATGGGAATGAAGAGCGTCACTCCCCTGGTGCTTTCCCGTCATGCGCCTTTACTCCGTTCTTCCATCGCACACCCTGGTTCAACTCTGCTTTTACCTCACCGCAGACCATTTCATTTCTGCCCCGTGTCTCCCTTACCTGCACGAGGAACCAGGAGATGAGCACAGAGACCCAGGGATTCCCACCGCTTGAAGTCTTCTTAGCAGGAGACAAGACTGTACCTTTGGGGTGGGGGGGGGGAGAGAGACAGAGAAAGAGACAGAAAGAAAAATAAATACAGAAAGGACAGACTGACTAGTTTAATACCATCTTAACAGAGACAGTCCATCTTTTTCAGAACTACAGAGAATCTGCAAGGATGGCCACATAAGACCAGTGAGAGCTGGAGACCCACACACCACCGTCCCCCACCCCCACACATCTCCCCTCACCAGACACCCCACCCACTAACCCACACCACACATCCCCAAATACACCCAATCACACCAACGACTCCCCTCCACTAGCAACACTGCCCCAAAAAAACCACACTTTCATTCCTCCACTTTGTGAGTGTGTAGAGTATGAGAGAGCATGAGAAAGATGAAAAATATGAGAATTACATCACTTAGTTACTTAAATATTTATCCTCATTCACCCATGCATGCACGCAGATACACACGCACGCGTGCGTGCGCGCGCACACCCCCCCTGCAGAGAGGGAGACAGAGGGAGGGCTCTACGTTTGTGTTAGACCAAAATCACTGATTCAACTGCGGTTTCATTATTTCAGCCAGTAATTATGCTGTACAATTGACTATAATGAAGTGTGAAATACACAGGGAGAGCAGGTGCATTTCCCTGCTAAGCTGTGGTGGGCAGAGGGAGGGCCACCAACCCCCACATGGCCTGGTGGCCTTCTGACAACACAATTCTTCTCCTCGTGAGCACACTGGGACCCCATAGCTAATTCCACCAAAACTCCCCTGCTTAACTACATCCAGCATACTTTTGGCCACAGCAAATACGCATACACGCACCGAGCGCACCCTCACACACCCCCATGCAGATGCACAAAAACCTTCGGCACGTCTGGCGATGCGCAGGCTCCGGAGGGGTGTGGCTCACCGAACAGGTCGTCCTTGGCGAGGGCGTAGAGGATGCGTGAGGCTCCGATCAGAGTGCTCATGGCTGCAGATAACGTGGAGGAGTAGATGCCAATAGGAACGAATGGATGCCACACGTTGATGTCCCTCAGGAAACTGTAGTCTCTCTGTAAAAGGACCCTGGAAGGAGGGAAGGTTTGCAGTTATTAATATTACCAGCGCTGCTTATCTTTCCTGAATAGGTTTAGCCAGCCATCTGATTTGTGAACCGAATTCGATATAGCTTGGCAGTACTTCGGCTGACCCAGCCATGCTAATAGAGCTCCTTTAAATTCTGTTAAGGGAGATGGAGTGAGCGGAAAAAGAGAAACATGAGATAAAGATGTTTCTTTGTGCGGGGCCCCTCCTATAGGACTGCACTGCAGCGTGGCAGGCAGAACCATTCCACAGACACCATGATGAGGCCTTCCTGGGCCCTCAGACTCCAAGCAAGCAGCCAATGATCAACCCATCTGTGGGCTGCTGGGCAGGGCCGGGACAGCGGAACCATCGAGGCGCAGACCCTCTCCTGTGTGGGTGGAGGTCTTACGAGCAGCCCTATCCACCGTGAATGAAATGAAGGATTTCTGGACTTTGGCTCAGTAAAGGGGAGCATGTGTAATGCATCAGACAGAGAGAGAGAGAGAGAGAGAGAGAGAGAGAGAGAGCTTTCCTGTACCAGTAAGAATGAAGCAATCAAATCTGCATTTCGTCTCCATTTCACTTTCTCTCATCATCACTCCCAGCACGTTCTCTTTCAGGTCGAACAGTTTTAGTACTCATCATCACAGGCCTATTAATTACTGTTCAGACCAACCAACGATCTGAACACAATTATTTCAGTCAGCCACACACCCCCACACAGCTTTAATGCAAAAGATGTGGGAATCAGGTGAATATCACCTCACAAAATGGAAAATGCCAACGGGCTTTCTTGCAGTACCAAGCGTGTGCGCGCGCACGTGTGGTCAATATCTGTTATTAGAAATTACTTTCATATGGAGGTGCAGAATTCATCTTACACTGACGGCTGCAAACACAGTAATTAGAAAGTGCGCGTTTATGAGTGAGAGAATGAGCGTGTTGGGTTTTGACTAACCTCTTGTATTTCTCTTGGTATTGATTTAGAAGGAGCTTCTGGTATAAAGGAATAGTTATAAGCGAGTGTGCGTTTCCGCGCGTGAGGAAAAAACCCCAGGAAAAGGGGAAGTGAGCTGTACAGTGTGAAAAAGCTTAAATGTAATACCTGACATGACAACAATGAGACGTCCCTCCCTCCAGCCCTACCCC
Organism: Electrophorus electricus; assembly: GCF_041902795.1. Lineage (NCBI taxonomy): Eukaryota > Metazoa > Chordata > Actinopteri > Gymnotiformes > Gymnotidae > Electrophorus > Electrophorus electricus. The sequence continues at coordinate 10,003,993 of NC_137513.1, forward strand.
CAACTTCTGGTATATACTCTTCTGCAGGGATACGGGTCTTTCGCCACCGATTCGGTACGTAGAGAACGCTAGGCCTGTGTGCGTCAGGGGCTGGGCTACCAGTGAATGAGTGAGTCAGTGCAACCTGTGCCCCCATCTGTCTGGATCATCAGACTATTAAGGTGGAGTACCATCACAGGAGGAAATAAAAATGACAAGAATGAAACAAGATCAGCGAGAGATAAAGAGGGAGGGAGAGGAGGCTTAATGCCAGACAGGAAGACTGGGACAGTACAGGAGCGAGCGAGCGAGCGAGCGAGAGAGAGATTTAGGGTGGGGGGGGGGAATGATTTTTGAGTTAAGTGCTCCCTGGAGAACTCTAGCGCTGGATCATTAAATGGGATCAATAGTTAACAAACCCAGGAGATCTCTCCACTGCACTCTCTCCCATCATGCCTGCTCTCTCCCCATCCTATGCCTCTCTGCGTTACCCTTCTTTTATTATCCCTCTCCTCCTCCTCTTGGTGCTCCGATTCCCTTTCTTTCTGTAACTCTGCAATTCATTTATTTCTCTTGGTCCCAAACAGTAGTGCGTGTGTCCCGGGGAGGCTGAAGGTGTGTGCGGGGTGTGTACATGTGTGGAAGCGCCGTTTCTCCTCAATTCCCTCATCTCCCCTTGTTTAGTTTGTTCGGAATCGCTCTTCTTTATCCTTCGCCATCTCTCTTCCTTTGCCTTCCCAGTCTCCCCCTCAGCCCTGTGCTCATTCACGCATCAGCAACACACACAGAGAGAGCGAGAGAGAGAGGGAGAGCACGAGCGAACAAGGGGAGAAAGGGGGGGGGGGCAGAAAGGAGGAGAGGAGCCAGATTCTAGTTTTCTGCAGCAGTGTGATAGCGGGATGAGTAGAGAGGCAGAGGGAGGCGGAGGGAGCGAGGGATTGAGGAAAGATGCGTGGAGGACTGGAATCTGACAGCAGAGCAACAGAGAAGGTAAAAGAGGAAAAATTGCTGGACTTGTTGCTGCGCTTGGAACCAGAGAGAGAGTGAGAGAGAGAGAGAACACAAATCAGAGCAACTTGTGGAGCAGAGAGCTGTGTGTTAGAGATAGCTGAACAAAGGAGGGGTGGCAGATTTTAATTATTACAATTAAGCACTGGCTCCGTAATGAACATATAAACCTCTACAACACACACAAACACGATTAACATAAGGATTAACTGAAAGGCTTCAGACTCATGGTGTGTGAGCGCGCGCACGCACGCACCACTAAAGGGGCTCAGTTGTGCAATCAGTCACAAATGTACTATAAGAAAGTAACACATCCATCATCTCTAAACTCTAGTATTCCTCATTATCCATATCAGGTGTTACCTGGTAACACAATCACATTTGGACCAGTAACGACTAGCTTTGAAAAAGCTATTTGACTTGTAAGAAGACTAAGAGAGGAGTGAAGTGTGTACTATAGACCATTCCTACACTATGAAGTTTTGGCTTTGTTAAAATATGTTAATATAAAAACAGCTGTAAACAATGTTGTTAAGAGGTCCCAACATAAGGTTTGAGGTTGTGGTGCTCCACTGGAGTGTGGGCAAGTCCAGGGATTCCAGGGGTCTGTGGGAACTGCTCCTCCAGCTTAGGGATCACTGCCCCAAGTGCCCCAGTCACCACTGGGACAACCTTAGTGTAGTGTTAACCTTGCACCTTCTTGCTATTCCTTCTCGCATTTCTCCTGGTATTTCTCCTACACATCATACTCCTTTCTTTGGATGTTTCCATCATTGGGACCACCATATCTATTAACACTGCAGTTTTCTGCATCTTACACCTATAAACAAGCAACAAATTGAAATGATAAGTGTTTACTTACTCTCACACACACACACAGAGACACACAGACACAGAGAGAGGAAAAAAAAAGACGCTGCTTCAGACTACAAGAGAATTCAGACTGGCCACATGTGTTTTGACAAGCCTGGTCAAAAATTCCTGGTCAAAATCAGGAAGTGAGTTTTCATCATCTTCCATATGCATCGTTTCCTCATATCTGTGGCAGGCGGCTGAGGCAGAATATTGAAACTGAGACAACGTCGAAAACATATTGTATTCTGAATCGCCCTCAGGCTCCCATTAAGCTCCTATAGCTCCAATTGTGCGTTTGTCTATGTGCGCATTTGTGGGGGGGTCTAAAAAACAGTAAGCGTGTGTAAGATGTGAGAGAGCAGTCAGATTCTGACAGGCAGTAAGAAACACTGCCATCTATTGGTAGCTTTGTGTGCTCCCAGCAAATTTCCCCAACGGCTTTTACCATAAAACAATCAAAATTAAGAAAATCTTTACAATTTTTTTTCTGCTCCATTGAGGAAAGACCATTAGATCTTAATCACCACCCTCATTTATGTTGCTTTAGTTACCAAGACGACTGGCAGAGGGCCTCCGTTGCGTTCGTCAACTGACATGTTGAGACCCCGCTGATGAGACGCTGATTGATGGCTTTAATAAAAACTCGCAATTCTTCATTTCTAATATTTCATCCGGACTAATTGAACCGCACTAATCAAGCAGAAACCCTTTAGTCGCTCCCATTGGCTCGCTCATTCACCCCCCCCAACCAACCCCTTTCCTTCCTGTTAGTATAGCCTGTCCTTTTCTTTTCCAAAAGTCTGTGACATTGTGATTCAATGATGGGCAGGGGTCTTTTAAGGCTACAGATGTGTCCTCCAAACCCACAGCATTGGGGGAGTAAGGGGTTGGGGTGAACGGTCGGTGACACACTCAGAGAGCCCCTCCCGAAACTGCAGCAGGTGTTTGGCTTCACTTCGTAAGATGGAGTTTGTAGCGGTAGTCTGCAAATCAGCAGGGCAGGACTCTGCAGGAATTCTACAGAAGATGATGAGATTTCCTTCTGTCAGCAGTTCGACAGACTCCACCCTGAACATCCGTCATTGCACTCCACAGCTGTGCCAGCTCCACCCATGCTGATCTCCAGCTTCAGGTGTGCGGAGGTTACAACCAAACCACTTCTTTTACTCATAAATCTGCAACAACCAGCTATGCAACCATAACCACACACATTATCCTGTCCTTTTTCGACTCTACTGTTCTCTGACCGAGGACAAATGAGAGGAACAAAACTTGACCGACTGCTTTGGAGAAAGCAGCAGACGAGCCCACAGAATAAAGCAAAGCCTGCTCCCATTTCGGGGTAATAAAAGAGGAAGTTTAATACTGTGCAAGACACCAAGCTGCACTGAACTTGTGACTGAGTGGCAAAACAGTGGATGCACAGTTGCAATGTGTGTAGTCTGTGCAAATCCATGCTGAATTTTAACCATGCACACGTACACCTACCTCAATTGTGCACAAGTGAGTGTAACGGCAGAATACACAGACCCAGATACGCTCACGAGCACGTGATACACAGACATGCAGATTACCACCTGCAAGCAAGACATCACAAAAGTCAAACACCCACATGCATACACAAATGACCACATGCAATTACGCCGCTGCACTGAAGTTAGAGATCGGTAATTGTGTGCATGTGTACGTCACTGGCTTCATGACATTCATACCTATTAAAATTGTTGAAGGAAAAAAAAAAAAAGCCTGAACAGGTCAAGGGATGTGTAATATTGCATGCTCAGATTACTGGCTGGTCTGAACTCTTCTGTATCAGAAGAGTACAGCGAGCCAGCAAACCCTCAAGTGCAGCTCTGAGTCCCAGACTGCACATTCTTGCCAGCCTCCGCCACTGCTATTAGCACGCCAAGCGATACTACCACCATCTCCTGCAAGCACTCAGTGGCTTGTAAATACAGTAATCCAGCCATGATCTCACTACTGAGTGCAGCGAAGCAAATGCTGAGATCACTTTTCCCACGCAGAGCGAGGGTGTGAAAGCTGCTAGTGGTGGTGGACGCGGAGGTGTCGGCCCGGCCCACGACTGGAAAGCCGTGTGCTGGGCAGAACAAGTCACGCCATCATCCCCGGCTCTCGTGGGTGCGCGTGCGCCAGTGTCCAGGTCAGGAAGACACGGTCTTGCTACGGAACGATCCAGGCGCGTCTCCTGCCCAGGGATACTCCACCATGAAGTATAGGGCTGAAGCGGTTAAATGCCGATACGTTTACGGGGTTACGCTGCTCTCCTGAACAACCAGTTCAAAGACTGTACAACTGGAAATAGTTCCAAGTTTATGAACGTCAAAAAGAACTCGTTTCAGCTTCAGAGCGCCACGTATAGCAGAATCGGGCAGCAGTTGGGATGCCATGCCTACATAAGAACCCATACAAACAAGCAAGCATTCACACGCGCACACACACAGCCTCTTTTCTGACAAGGTCATATGAGAAGCAAGTGATTTTTTTTTTTTTTTTTTTTACATAGGGGATAAAACTCTCTCTCTCACTCACACACACAGTATGACTGTAATTGAGCTCTTTAAGTGATTCATCATTACTGCTTCCTTTACGAGCAATGGCACCCTCACTGGACAGCTCAAACCTGACACGCACGCCTGCAAAAGCAAACACACACACTTATCCAAAAAACACTGCCACCACAGTTCCAAAAAACATTCTGAAACCCTTTCCATGCCCACACAGAGGATGACAACACGATTTTGAGACGCTTCCTTCCTCATTCACCCCGCCTGCCTCTCTCACTCCCCCTTCGTCTTGCTGTCTGCCTCTCTCTCTATACTATTGACAAACCAGTAAAGCAAGTGCCTCAGGAGTACTGAGGTGACATAAAAGCTTTGTAAAGCGAGAAACAAAGGTCAATAAAGACATCTGTTCTGCCCCTCGCACTCCCAATGCATCTCCATCTCTCACATCCACATTCATCAGCCGGCAAATTCAGGTTCAAATGTATAACAATTGTACTTTCGGCAGCTGGTCTTCTGTGGGTGGACACTTCCCACCCCTGTTATAGACTTTACAGCTCTGTGTGCGCGCGCGTGCATGTGTATGCATGCTGTTTTATTTCTGTATTCAAAACCCAAGTCGATTAAATATCAATATATTCATATGCTTAATTTGGGAAGATGCAACAAATCCTACAGTAAAGAGTCCGTGTGTGGGCATAAAGCACAGCACATTAGGAACTGTACAATAATAGTGGATGGTTTTTGTTGGTCATCTTGGTTGTCCAACACAATGCATTTGAAATGACTGTGACCATAACGTTACAGTGCAGAATGTGAGGTGCGATACATGACATTTAAATTGGGTCAACAATATAGGAAAATCTAATGCAAAAATCGTCTGTGCGCGCACTCACCTGTCACAGGTACAGGCCACCAGTAAACTGAGCAGGTTATACACGATGAAGGTGAAGATGACGGCAGTGATGGTTCCACGAGGGATGGAGTAGCTGGGGTTTTTCAGGTCACCTAAAACACACATAGTTATACGACATTCCACCTCAGAACAGCAGTGTTTACAGACAAACGCACACATGCTTACCAGACATGTTGGAGCCAGCCATGATTCCTGTACAGCCATTAAACATCACAGCAAACACTGTAGCGAACGTCATCATCGTTCCTGTGGTGTAATCCACTGTGTAATCAGCTACAGACACAAAATTGTTATATAAAAATTATATTTTTTTACAGAGGAACGCGTGTATGCATGATCACAGGATCCCACCTTCTGACATTTCCAGTACTGTTACCCATGTTGAGATCAGGTCTAATTAAAGAATCACTCATTTATTTCAATGTTCAGTGTTGCAATAATGGACAGTAACCATTATATTTAAACTCAGGAATACCAGAGTTCTGATTGTGCTTCATTATGAATCACTATTCACATGATCCCAAGAACATTTTGGTGAAAAGGTCAATTTTCGACCAGGCCATCATTGAGCGTGTGTTTTAACACAGCATATCATACTCGCAACATGGAATAATACAGCAGCAATATAGAACTATTGTCTGCATCAACGAGTTCTAAGTATAGTGATCTTTAAATCAACCATTTGCAAATAAACTATACAGTCATATAAATACCAAATAAACACCAAGCAAGCCCAGTGGGTGAGGGGCATAGTGGTTACATGGTTTCTTGCCTCTGTGCACATGAGTTTTTATAAGCATTGGGCTCCAAACAGCCTTTTGAACCACCACAAAAGCAGCTGGCAAATAATGACTACGTTCTCGTGAACCTTGTTTTGAAGATATCATAGTTCCGGCTGTTTTCCCTTGCAATTTAGATAATAATTAGCATATAGATGTGAATATGAAAGGTGTGAGGCTGCCCAGGGACCGAGATGAATGAACATAAAAACAAAAACAGCTGGAAAAAATCTCGCTGGGCTGGAAGCAGGTGGTCTGTGCGTGCAAATAAAGGCTTTAACAATGGCGTGAAAGCGAAAAACGTGAGCAACAGCACAGCAGGTCATTTTGTTTCTTCATACCACGTGACCCAGACCGAACCGCACTAAACCTGCCAGGTAACAGAAGCCTAGCCGAGATACTGCCAACCTGGAGTCAGCATAAAGAACCAGACAAACGAGAAGGGAGGGGGACTCATCATCATACATATACAGATGCATAATCACACACACACACACACACAAAAATACTCCGGCAAGAACAGAGAGAAACCACATGCTGGAGACACATGCACACATACCTCAACCCCTCCCACACACACCCACCCACCCTGGAGGTTTCCGAGTAGAGTGTCCAATTTAAAGCCGGTGAAGTTGGCGGCAGCTTGTGCAAAGCTGCTGTTGGCGAAGGGTCTGGGCAGATCCACGGTGTGCGGCCTCACGGCGAAGAAGCTGATGAAGATGGTGGCCAGCACCAGCATGACCACCAGGAAGATGAGGAAGGTGGCTCTGGAGTAGATGTGCGCCCCCACCAGGCACACCAGCAGACACACCAACAGGATGACCGTGGCATACAGCAGGGACCACCAGTAGCCCACGGGCATCACGGCGTACTTGGAGCTCGGCAAAGAACCATCTGTGGGAGGGGATGGAGAGAGAGAACGAACATGAGAAAAAAAGAAAACAATTACAGATAGATTTTCCTAACCTTAGTGCACTAGACTTGATGTGACAATCAATATGACTAACAGATTGCTTTTATTGCTTTATTAACCAGACTAGTAAACAGTGAAACCACACACAGTCTCTACCTACCTTCAGGGACACCGAAGATTGCGAGCACGGCCTCTACCAGGCCAAGCACATAGAGGGCACTGCCGCACACATTGGCCAAGAAACACATGATGCCAATGCTGCCTCCAAACTCGGGGCCTAGAGCTCGGCTGATCATATCTACACAGGGGCTGGCTTAAGGAAAACAGCTCACACAGAGCAGTTAAACATGTGGCACAGCATACATTCCCCCCCACCCACTTTGTCAAATTATTTGATTCAATATTCATTAAAAATCAGGAGCTCAATTTTTTTTTATATATCCGATAGGATGCCCAGTTCTTTATACACGATTAAGACGTTAGTGATGCACAGGTGCACAATGAGAATTATGGACTTTTTCTGTGATGTGCTTCTCTCTTGTTGGGTTAGACTTCATGTCACATATTTATAGGCCTACAGCTTTTTTTTTTTTTTTTTTTTAAAATCATCATCATTCATATTATGAAATGTAAATTGGAATAACTGAAGGATTATTAAGGCTTTCTGTGTCCATCACAGACCGATGGAAAGATGTATTGTCTTAAGTCAAGATAAGCTGATACAAATGGGATGAAGAATATGCAAGCAATGCATAACTCCACTGAACAATTAGCTAAGGGCACAATATCAATCCCTATGATAAGTGTAATGATAAGTAATGAAAGTACAATGTGTGTGTGCGCGCGCACACACACACACATGAGAGAGAAGGATACAGTAGGCTCCTCCAGCGTCAAGAGCTCCATTGGTAGAGATGGCGCATAAGGAGAGGACAGTCATGCTGATGATGAAATAGGCCACAATAAACATTGCAATGGCCTGGTACAGGCCACACTGACCCACCACAAACCCTACACACACACACACACACACACACACACACACACACACACACACACAAATATTACTTTGCCATTTTTTTTTGCCAGATTTCACACTAAACATTTCGAACTTCAACTCTGCGGGTGGGGGCGTCCTTTGACAATAAATGGCAAGATTTAGTGCAATGCCTTCCATTGTTAAACATCCAGCATGCCATAGAAGAACAAAAAGATACAGCTGAATACGTTTTATATGCTTTGAAATGGACGCAAACAGCAGTATTGGCGGATGTGCTGAAGATGAGAGCAACCACTTGCAACAAGAGAAAACAGAATCCAATGTAATGTGGCAAAAAATAAATAAAAAATTAAAAAAAAAAAAAAAAAAAACACACTCACATGCACACACCCCACACAACAGGCACATTCAGCATAGACAAGACGACTCCACACTTCCACGCCTTAACTCAAGGACCAAGACAATCTGAGTGCCTCATCAACATCAGCAGTCATTATATACATTTTTGGAAAATGTTGTCCATTCAGCAGCATTATGATGCGTTAAACATTACAACCAACAAAGTTTCCTCAGCATCTAAAAATGGATGAGGGGGAGGCAAAAGAATCTCTCTTCCAGGTCTTGAATATGCTTGAGACTTCCCGTTACACTAAATACAACCACTATCAAGTGTTTTATTTAGCTAGCTTTCTAGTCACTCAAACATATCCATATGCTACCTTTATACATTAGAGGCGTCTTGTATAAGAAAATCTAGAACATTGGTGAGAAATTCTTACATATGCTTCTTGGGGAACTAATTTTTCCACCAACTTAAAGCACACTTAAGAATACAGTTGTACATTTATGGCATTTAGCTGACGCCTTTATCCAAAGCAACTTAATTATGACTGACTGAGTACAACTTGAGCAATTGAGGGTTAAGGGTCTTGCTCAGGGGCCCCAACAGTGGCAACTTGGCAGTCGTGGGGCTTGAACCAGCAACCATCCGCTTACAAGTCAAGTACCTTAACCACTGACTCACAGAATCAGCCATGACGTACATATATATGTGTGTGTGTGTATATTCGTGTTTAAAAGGTGTTCCTCAGGATTGGGATTTCACACGAGCCACAGACGAAGACTGGAATGACTCCGGAATTAAAGTTATAGCATCTGCCTGCGCTCCAACATGCTGCTCCTCCAGCTGTTTTCCGACACCCCCACCCCTCACCCGCCGTGACCTACACAGATCAGAAGGTTCGTGTTAATCTGAGGCAATTGGGTAACCCCAGTTTAAATACCATACCTGTTCACATTACTATGTGAATGAATGTATTTAAATTAACAAATTGATTAGTTCCTGTAAACAGAAAAAAAAAAAACCATTTGCATAGCACCCAACTAACTAAACGGAATATAAAACAATTCAAATTATTTATCAAACAACCAAATCATTATTTAAGAATAATAATAAAATAAATAACTCAATCTCTGAGGGACTGTTGGAGTCTGCCTTCGTGGGTTTGGAAACTTTTTGAATTTGTGAAATCAGGGGCAGTCTGCTGCGATGAGGCACTGACCACAGTCGCTTCAGTCTGCTGACCGGGTCCGCCTTTCCCTGGAATATTTTACCACAGCACTGTGTTCCCTCCTGAATGGTACAGTGGAAATCTGTAGGGCAGTCTTTCCAAAAAGATAAAACAAACAAAACACACACCAACCCACTTCACACATTCTTGAATTTCTTAGGCAGATAAACCTGCTCAGACAGAGGTCTCATTCACAGTGTTTCCCTATTTGTGGCAAATCCCCAGAATCAATAACCGAATAATTAAATGTAAAATATCCATATCTATAGACAAAAATACCTGCATGAGTCAATTATGAATTAGTACTCTTAATCAAATCACATTCGATCAGAAATTGGTTTCTGGCCTGGTTTTTGTTCCACATCATTTAATTCCACTTCTGAGAAGTCTTTCCAAATTATTTTCTAATTCAGCTGGTTCACATTCCCACATAACACTCCCATAAAAACCGCACTGATTCCTGACATGTCTTCACACGAATATGGAGAAAATTGAGATCGCTCAGCAGAGCAGTTCCATACAGGTTAAGGCCTGAATGATAAAAAGTGCTTGCATTTAAATGGCACTGAAGTCTGTATCTGTGGCTTATCATTATGATAATGATATGAACTATGGCTGCACAACAGACAAAATATGATAGAAATATATTTCTACATATTGTGACCATGACATGCCATGTAATACAATAAAATACACAGGTGAAGACAATGTGACATGATTTAAACACTACCTTGCATTACTCATTGGATCATACGAACACCTTACTTTGAAACAGGCATAGAACAAACATCTGAAACACCTGAGGATCATCATCAGGGAGCTTAACTATTTGTTCAAGGGTTCATTTGCATATTGCAACCATCTGCAATAATCAGTACTGCAAACACCACTACTGCGATAATCATAAACGGTATATTGTGTGGCCCTAGTGCATACTGCAACATGCCTTCTGATCATTTAACTGCATGAGCACTAGCTGCGACATAAGGAAGCCTTTTTTCACATGTCAGCCTGCAATGTAATATTGTCATTGTATTCTAATTGCAGGAAATACCCATAATGGTGGTAAAACATCGAGCTCACAGAACAAAGTGTGTTTAGCAAACACCAGGTGGCAATCAGGTGATTTTTCATCTGTTGGGGTGTCAGCTCCGGAGTTGGCAAACCCTGACGTTAAGGGAACTGAGCTCTTCAACAATCCTTCAGAGGTCAAACCAGCGATATTCCAGGCCTATGACCTGTTACACTAAACTATAATCAAGACAGCTTATATCAGAAGCCAATCTCACAGGCTTTAGCCATATTCAGACAGGACTAGTTTTACATGGGAAGGTGGGGTAACAAATATTACCAACATTCCTCAGTGTTTTGGTCAATCCGAATTCGCCATATCAGACATTATTACTGACTGCACTTCTGCATCAGTAAAGATTACGTGCTTTTACTTTCTATAAAATGACTCCAAAAATAACCCCAGGCAGGAATGGGTGTAACCTTGCTTTTAAAATTTCGGGGGACAATAGGGACCGGTGTTGCATTCAGTTCAGCTGCCCTGCAAATTCGTTTTCCTTTAAGGTTCTTTGACACGCATGTTCAATTAAAATAAATAAATAAAAAGATAAGAGCTGGAATTAAGGTTCATAGCGTTTTAATGGCAACGATCGTCAAGCCTACCAGCGTGGAACAATACAGAAGATATGAGCACTATGAATTAAAATGTATTTGTAGTTATTTAGTTGAAAAAGTTTGTATTTCATGAAATCTGTTGGGCCACGCTTATTAGCTATGTAACCTTTGACAAAATCACTATTGATTTTGATTGTCAGCATTAGGCTAAACATTTCATTTTACTGACAATCATTATTAAATTATTTTAAAATATTTTCAGAATACACCTTCAATGTAAGAACAAAGCCAGCCATTTCAGAAAGTGGTGAGGACATGTCTCAATCTTAAATGATGTCCATGACCACCGTGATTTTAACGCGGTAAGAATATTCATATCGGCAAATATTCCGACAGAGCCTGCGAAAAAGAAGCATTTACTGTTATATACTTTAACATTTACTTGCAAAGGCCTTCTCAAAAATTTAGACCAAATTCTGTCTCCTCGTTCATAATGGCACAAGACAAAGTGTAACCAAGTCATGCAGCAATATTGTTCTGCAGTTTGGGCCAAAAACCCACAAACAATATGCAGATTTATTTTATTTATTTGTATGACAGCAATGTGTAAATCAAGTAACCACTCTAAATTACAGACACAAGATTTCTTATCCCATGTAAAGTGTCCATAAGCATTACAAAAGTTCTTGTGGTAAAATTACTTGAATGACTAATCTGGTCCAAATAGTAGACTTGGCCTACTTTTCTCTTCTTCTCACGTTATTCAGTCATTCACTGAGCAAAAAACACGGCAAGGGGGACTTTGCTTCACCAGAGCATCTCGGATGATTAATAATCAAATAGTTGGTATTAACAGGATAGGTGCTGCAGTCACAGGTAAGGTCAGAATTGTTGGTTGTAAATTGTACAGTGATAGACTAAATGCAATAGAGGAACCGCTACACGGAAGCAGAAATGGTTTACAGAAATACCCAAATTAGAATTAAAGGTTAAATTTATTATTAAAAATCACATTTAATTGGATGCAAACAGTTAAACTCTTTTCCAAGCAATTCCCAGTGAACAGCATGATCTGGTGATCCCTCGTGAGCTCGAAGCACAATCAGGCTTTATGACCTTTCCGGTAGTTGTGTAATCCCCTAAAACTGCCCTTTTGTTTACTCTTAATTAAAGAAATCCATCCCCAAATTTTCTTTCAATGATTCCATTTCTGAATGTTCATCAATCAATCTCTGTATCTTACAATAAAATTCATACAAGAGTTTTCATAGGGCTTCGAAGGTCACTGCATTTGGCGCGTCTAGGTAGATATTGTATCCGGGCCAGGGAAACCGCTGCATTTATCAGTGATAATTTGTCCATATGGCTTGTAAAAGGTTGGCCAAGAGCTGCTGCCCCAAGACTGGCAAAGCACTTCCTGCACACCTTGGAACTGTTCTCGTGCCAGTTGAGGTTCACAGAGCAACGGCAGTTCAGGGGCAGCAACTGTTGTGGTAACGGGCAGGTAACGTGTGTCGTGTTATGAAGACAAACAGTAGGTTTGTGACTACAAAGCAAGTGACTAGTGTGTGTAATTATACACACACACACATATACACATATACACATACATACATATATATATATACACACACACACACCTTACCTATTCGTAAGAAGACCACGACGCTGAACATAGACAGTAAGGTGGGGATAATCACGCCGAAGAAGGTGGTGAGTTTCTTAGGCTGGCTGTAGGCCGCCTTCCTCCGCACTGTGGTGGAGGTTTGCTCCACGGAGTTCTCGACTGGACACGAGTGCTGTTCGCCGGAGTCATTGACGCTCCCGGACAGCCGGTAGTGCAAGAGAGGAGTCCGCTCACTCATTCTGGTGTTAACACGTTAGTTTGATAACCAGGAACACACCATCCACTATTCAGCGGACTACTCTAAGCGGTCCTTAGCCGAGTTCAGCGTCAGGCTAATTTAAATAGCCACTGAAAAAGAAACCCACCGAAACAGAACCAAGCAGCCTAGGCTACTCCCACAGTCACCGCGCTCAGTTCTGCTCGTCGGCGTCGCGAATATTAGTCGAATTCCATTGTCTTACGGTTTTCCCATTGAAACGAAACCAAAGGTACAACAAAAACAAGGAAGGAAGAAGGCAACTCCGTTTCAACAGATAGTGATGCTAAAACAAGAAACTTCACTTTGTCTGCTCTATGGACACGTAAAAGTTAGCTGGGTTTTCTTCTGGTTCGAGGCCACGGTCATGTGACAACTAAACGAGCCTCGCGCCCAAGGTCACGTGATGCAGCACGCACAGTCATTCAGTGGCTTTTGTTGGTGGCGGTAGAAGTGCGAGCTGTCAGTGGACTATTTATTAATGACTGACAAAATACAACCGTTCACTTTATTGAAACCACCGTCGTCATTCTTGGATGATGAAAGTAGAGATTAAAAACGAATACACACTGAATTTCTAGGAATTGTTCTAACCGACTGACGCGCTACAAATCTTGAACACAGCACCAAATCTTTCAATATCGTTGCATTTTATTAATTATAATTACTACAGTATTTGCATAAATGTGCAACAAACTATATTTGTCGATTTAAATGTTCACATAACGTTATATAAAAGAACATGAGCAAGACCCAAATGATCATCTTAACTATTATAACAAAGCTGGTAAACTGATCTCAGATCAATGAAAGATACTCTTATTATCGTTTCCCGATCCTTGGTCCTGAAGTACCACGTTGTTGCGGTCTCCCATGTTTCCTTATCACTCAGCTCATTAACTAATTAACAAAACTAGTCTAATGAGTTAAAGTGTACTATATTATCTTATGAGGTGAATATCGATACCGTAGTCCAGCGGGGTCACCAATTTACTTCCAACCCCAATCAGACACACCCAAATCCATCCAATAATAGCCTCAGAGGCCTTAATTGTCTAGGGCAGGTGCGGCTGATGGCAGGTGATCTGGGTCGAAGTTGTAACCTGTAGGAAAATAGATCTCCAAGGTTGGTGGCCACTGGATTAGACACTGGACTAAGTTGTCATTCCCTACTGGTTGACACTCCTCTTCTGCCCATTTAGCGTTACGCATCTTTTAACTTGATCAAGCTCTTCAGCTAATGACAAAGCCCTTTATGTGGCTAATGGCTATAGCACATTAGAGCAGGGTGTTTGCATAAATGTGAGCAACATTGATTTACACATGGGTTCTCTGGCCCTGCTTCTGAAGAGCTACCATCCTTAAAGCTTAGATCCAAATTCTCTACAGAGGAAAAAACTTCAGAAGTAGAGCTAGGCACCACTGAACTACATGCTTTATACATGCTATATGTTCAAATCACTAATGGGAGCAAGTCCACAGGGCTTTCTGTGTGGTAATCTTGTAAACATTAGGGAAGCTATATCAAAACTCTCCCTAAATGAAAGACACCTGTTAACATTGCATAGAAAAACAAAGGACTTTTCCAATTGTCATGACAACTAGGGTTACACATTTAGAAAATAAAACTATCACGAGTAAAAAAAGAGAGAGAGAGTCATCAAGTCACCATGCACATTTTCCATTCTCTTTCCTGTTTGTTTACTTTCTTCTGAGGTACTCTTCCATTTTGTTCCAAAGCTTCACCTCCCCCAAATTAGCTGTGGGTATACCACTGTTTTACTAGCATGTTATTCAAAATGAGCAATTCAACAAAAGCCTTTATATAGTAAAAAAGTTATCAGAATTAGAAAACAGTAGCAACTGGAGCAGACAAGAAGTTTACAAATTCTATTTTTGATGGTTATAGTTTTCAGAATTAGTAGGAACCTTAGAGGGCATTGCTCTGACTGACTATATAAAGCAAAAGCACTCATCCATGACTTAATAGAAACCCCTACCGTCACTCACAACTTTATTGTGTACACCTGTCTACACCTGCATGCAATATATGATGCGTTATGTATTAACTTATATATTTACAGACTGTATCCAATCAATGCCCATCTGACATTCAAAAATATCCAACTAACAGTGGTCCTTTGGTCAGAAGCGGACCACTTATACAGAGCTAGAGCACAGCTAACAGAAAGTTTACTGGTATCTACAAGATGTTTCTAATAATCAAATGTTTCTTATAGTGCATATTTAGTGTATATGAGAAATATATAAGTATTAAACATTATCAATGTCCATATATTTTAATATACTCGCATGTGGTTTTCAACTGAAAAAGGCTCGTCATACCTGCTTTTAGGTTTTCGTGTTCACACCTCATTCAAAATTATACATGCTCACATGCACACCGAGCAGATGCCATAATTTCAGAGTTCAGTATCCTGTATTCAGCCAAGACTGGATCATTGACCCTGGTGCAAACAAGGTTTAATCTTTAATCTTGCCACTTTAATATTGTGTGCAGTTGTCTGAGAACTCCACCAGGAGGAGATCTAGAGTCCCTCTCAGTAGCAGGTTGTAGAGCTTCAGTGTCTGCCCTAAGCTCTTCGTTTGCTGTTTTTTACAGCTGGTGGCCTGTGGCCCCAGTGTGCCCTGCAAAGAACAAACAGGAGATAAAGTTAACAAACATGAGGTGTAAACACTTAGTGGTACATGTATGAAGAACCCACAGCATCTCCCACACACATTGCCTTCTATAAACTTCCAGGGAAAATACATTCTGAGCCACAAAGTCCTCTGATAAACACCAATAGCTTTATGATTTAGAACAGTGTTATTTTCTGATTTCTGCTACTATTTGCTCATCTGCTGTTTACCAATCCAATACCTATATCTTCCTATTCATGTCACCCAATACTGATGCTGATCTGATATAGTTTCATTATCAAAATGATAGCAATGCAAGTCATCACATGTGTGCATGTACATGGATATTTGCATTTGAACAATATTATTATTAAACTAGCTGTTATTATGTAACCTGCTCTAACTAAATTAGCTGTTTTCATGTGACCTGTGGTCGTGCTATTTTCTGGCTGGATTGTGACGGTATCAGATCAGTTTCCTTAAAATCAGATTGGAGCCAGATCTAGTTGTATATTGCATATTTCACACTAATTGTTAAACATTGTTTTTATTGCACCTTGAGACTATTTTAAAAGGTTTTGTACAATGGCAACTACACCCACACCCACACACACACACACACCCACACACACGTGCACACAAGCCCACCTGTGAGCAAGTGCTGGTTTTGGGGAGGTCTAGATTTCTGAGTATGTGCTGGTGGTTTTGCACGTTATGCTCCAGGTCTTTCAGTATGCGGCTTTGGCAACAGGGGTGCCCATGACCTTGGAATGATCTGAGACCCTGCAGTAGAACACCCAGAGAACCACACACCGAAGACAGCTTCTGCTGGAGCTACCACAGGTGGTGGGGGTGGGGGTTAGGGTGGGGAGGGGATTAAAGAAGAGAGGGTAAAAAGTTCAACAAGATAGTATCTTCACAATTTTGAAAAGCTGACTGTGACATTTTCCTGGACATCTTCTCATGTTTATATAAACACAAATCAGAAACCAGTTTTGTCCAAATCCCACAGTACTTACAAACTTTACAACCAAAGTAGCCCCAGATTTCATTGGTTTGCTGTTCTTCTCTCATTTTCTCTCCATTTTCATCCTCTGACCCTACCACTGATAGATTTATTTCCATCATTGGTGTGTCAGAAAATTCACACATTAGATAATTAACATTTACATGTGTGGATAGAGACTTGTATGCTGTATAAATGCTGTATTTTGTGTTCAGTAATTTTGCTGTTTCAGGAAACATATGCACTGGCAGTCCTTAATGAATTTAACATAATAATGAATAATATAATTTCATAAATTTAATTCCTATTCATTTACACACATTACATTTCTTTTTTGGGGGTGGGAGGAGGGGTTTCCACTCTATTTTAACAATTCCTGCCCATCGGGTAATTCTCCACAGCAGCCAACCAAAGAGGCAAAGGGCAGTCACATGTTACATACAACCAATCACCACATCTTTTCAAGCTGCAGCTCATGTAACATCAGGGGGAACAATAACACACTCAGATGATATGACTAGCCATTGGTGCTTGACCTCACAGACACCCATGATTGGTCAGTGTCACTGTAATTGACATGGGAGGCAAAGTATGCTACCTCAGCCCTCCCTGAGAACAAGGCCAATTTTGCTTTCTCAGGCTCTCAGCATAATATGAGATTGATCTCTTGATGACAGGGCAAACATCTTTCTCTTTCATCAGTTTTTGTGTTTTGGTGGAGGACCTGATTATGGTCTTATCTGAAGTATACCTGGCATAACTGAGACTGTAAATTGAGAGAGCAATTGTAGTTAAGAGTTACAGTTAAAAGTGCGATAACTTACTGGAAGGTAGCAGTTGAGAAAACCTGCTCTTTTCCCTCAGTATTATAAGCCATTAAATGGAACATTACTTACTGATTTGTGACTTGCCATGTCTGGTCCTCAAGCATAGCTCAAACATTTAATGTAATAATAAGTTTTATATTATTGCTACTCATCATGTCACTTTTACAACCTTATCCCACAAATTGGAGAGTCGAGTTGATGTAGCAAATGGCTGAAACAATTAAGGCCAATCAATATTCACAATTTAGAAGAAAAAATGTGAACCCATTGTGTGTGGGAGAGGTGTGGCCTAAGGACAGTCTGAGGTATGGTTTTGGCCTAAAGTAATGAGCGGTGTTACTCACAGACTGTTTGTCCCATGATGCTTTGTGAATGCGGATGCAGGGAAGCTGGATAGTAAAGGCGAGGTGATCAGAACCATTGCAGTTTTCCTGAGTTGGAGGGAAGTAAATATCACAAGTTTGTTGGTGTCTTTTTTTTTTTTTTTCTTCCATATTTGTATTGAAAATTGAAATTAAAAGTATGTCATTTGTCCCTAAGAAGACGGTTCATTTAAAGGCTGACATTTTTGGAATGAACAATGTTTGGTGAAATGTTCAAAATGTTCTGTAGGCATAAGTGCAGCTCAGGCTCACATTGGCCTATATAAAGGCCTAATGAGTCCTCCATCCCTCTCGTGAAACCTATGATCCTCACAGTAATCAGAGGCAATCCGCTGCACCTGTCATCCTTCTTAAAAGCAGCCTATTTTCCAGAGTTCTGGCAAAAGACAAAACCAGTAATATGGGTAGAGACCTCCAGGGATGGCTCTTGCAGCTCCTTTCTTCTGCTCCTCTACAGTGTTGAGTTGTACCTTCCATCTCTTGAACTGCTCAACGTGGCTTTCCCAAGCAAGGAAGGATAGAGAGAACTCAAGTTTTTCTTTTGTTCTCATTGCTGTCAGTGTGTTATTGCCTTCACCTGACAGCCTTGTGGGTATGCATACTTGGCTGGTTTCCCTGAGGGTGATGGTTTGGGCTTCCTCTTTTGAGAGGCTCCTCTAATCATTCTCCAGGCTCCAGGCATGAATTCCCTGGTGGGCCTGGTTATTTGTTTTCTTTTTGGCTTATCAAGTTCATTAGCTGCCCTGCACTTGGATACTTTGGCCCTTGCTGGAGGTGCACTCACTTTTACCCCAGTTCCCTGTATACAGGAACCTGGATTTGAATCTAGTTTGGAGTGAGTAACCATATTGCAACTCTTTTCTGATCAGAGACTGCTCAGTTGCTACTTTACTGGATTTTGACAGGTGTATATGTATTTAAAGTCATTAACAGCATGGTCAACTCGTTGTATGTCATTGACTGTTTCTCTGGCTTGCCTCATAGCTGGAGTGTGAGAGACATCTTTGCTATGATGTTAACTGACTCAGCTGCTCTCTTGATCTCCATGCTGAAGAGGCTGCTGAGATGGAGAGCCTGTGGGGATTTCCATGTTCTCTTGGGAATATATTGACTGCCTGATTCTCACTTTTTATGTTTACTTTTCTTAGCAGTCCATCTGGGAATAGCATTCACAATAATTCCCATTGGTCACTGATTTATGTAACTGTCCTTCATGAGAACTGTTTCCTTCTTTGAAATGGGCTTTCTGTGATTTCAAATTCTGTCAACTGTAGTGTGCTCAAATATTCTTGCCATCACCTAATCCAGAAGGTCTCTGCTAAGTCTCTTCCGCTGGTTCTTGATCAGATATCCTTTTTAGAACTCAATGGCAGCCAATGTAACTGTTTTCTGTTAATCCAGAAAAGGGTTAGAATGGAAAGGGTTAGAATGAGGGGAGCTTCTGGGTCAGTGGATATGGGAATTTAGTCTAACATTCACAATAGCACTGACCTCTGCCATAAAGGTGATTTAGGACTTCAGGAGTGAATTATGAAAGGACCAACTTGGAGAAGCATGGAATCTATAATTTGTTGGGTGAGTCCAATCCTGCACTCCTAAGTGCCAACCATAGGAGAGGAGTGTGTAAGCCTGAAAACCCAAGTGCATTTTTGTAGAAGGAGGTAGTCTTCTATGCTGCAAATCACCAGGCCTTTTAAATGTAATTAATTCTAATTAGCTCTTTTAATTAATTGATAACTAATTAAGGAATTTCCAGCTCTTTAAATGCTCCAATAAAATTGGTCCCACAAAATAAGCATAGGTAATCTCTAGTCTTTGTGCAATACAAAACAGTAAAACATCTGTCACTGCAACAGGCTCTCTTCTGAATCTGAGGAGCACCCATATGAGGCTGTTAGGGTTTGGTCCAGAAAGCAACACTTCATTGAGTGAGAGACCTTCATACCATGCACTAGAATCAACACAACAAATTCAGACTGGCTTTTGAGGGAGATGCCAACATTCGTTCTCTTCTTTGAGTTGAGGTGCAAGCTCACCATGTTCATTGTCAAGCATTTTTTGCATGAACTCGGGGAAGTACACCTTCATTCCAGGTTTCTTTTCTAACATCTGTCTCAGTGACATATGGCTGTGAGCACTGTTTTTGTTGTTATTGAGACATACACTATATGGGCAAAAGTATTCTCATCCAAATCATTGAATTCAGGTGTTCCAATCACTTCCATGGCCACAGGTTTATAAAACCAAGCACCTAGGCATGCAGACTGCTTTTACAAACGTGTGTGTAAGAATGAGTCGCTCTCAGGATCTCAGTGAATTCCAGCATGGTACCATGATAGGATGCCACGTGTGCAACAAGTCCAGTCGTGAAATTTCTTCACTACTAAATATTCCATAGTCAACTGTCAGTGGTAGTATAACAAAGTGATTGAGAATGACAGCAACTCAGCCATGAAGTGGTAGGCCACCTAAAATGACAGAGCAAGGTCAGCGGATGCTGAAGCGCAGAGGTCGCCAACTTTCTGCAGAGTCGCTCGTTACAGATCTACAACCTTCACGTGGCCTTCAGATTAGCTCAAGAAAAGTGCTTGGAGAGCTTCATGGAATTGGTTTCCATGGCCAAGCAGCTGCATCCAAGCCTTGCATCACAAAGCGAATGCAAAGCGTCGGATGTATTGGTGTAAAGCGCACAGCCAAGGGACTCTAGAGCAGTGGAGACATGTTCTCTGGAGTGATGAATCATGCTTCTCCGTCTGGCAATCTGATGGATTAGTCTGGGTTTGGTGGTTGCCAGGAGAATGGTACTTGTCTGACTGCATTGTGCCAAGTCTAAAGTTTGGTGGAAGGGAGATTATGGTGTGGGGTTGTTTTTCTGGAGTTGGACTCAGCCTCCTAGTTCCAGTGAAAGGAACTGAATGCTTCAGCATACCAAGAGATTTCTGAATAGTTTTGAAATAGCCCCTTCCTGTACCAACATGATTGCACCAGTGCCTAAAGCAAGGTCCATAAAAACACGGATGAGTGAGTTTGGTGTGGAAGAACTTGGCAGGCCTGCATAGAGTCCTGATCTCAACCCGATAGAACACCTTTGGATGAATTGGAGCAGAGACTGCGAGCCAGGCTTTCTTGTCCAACATCAGTGTCTGACCTCACAAATGCGCTTCTGGAAGAATGGTCAAAAATTTCCATAAATACACTCGTAAAGCCTTTCCAGAAGAGTTGAAGCTGTTATAGCTGCAAAGGGCAGGCTCATATTAAACCCTATGGATTAAGATTGGGATGTCAATCAAGTTCATATGTGTGCAAAGGCAGATAGTGTATCTGTGGCTGGCATAAAAGAGCAGGAGCAACCCTGCTGTTTGTATTATTCTGGAAGAACTCTTGTTCTATGATCTGAAGAAAGGTTACATTCTCAACAGAGTTTGCAAGCAGCTTGTCATTATCTGGAGACCACTGAGGCACTTTGTGTGGGTTTGGACATGGGAGGACTCTTGCTATTACCTTTTGATACACATCTATTTAACTCATATTTGGTTCTTTTGATGCATTGGCACAAACACCCAAGGACTCCCTTACCTCAGTGGATTTTGTGGCTCAAGAGCTACTACATCTTCTGACCAAGCCATTCAGCTTCCAGGATAAACATGGATGATGACCAAACCATTCAGCTTCTGGGGGACATCATATCCCCGTAAAGACTCCTCACTGACCTCTCTCTCCACCCCCCACCCCCCTCATTTCAGGAGCTAATGGAGAAGCTGGTATCAGCTGGGATGAGGCTGTCACTTTCCCTTGTCCCAGCCTATGCTGCTGCTTCCAGCACTGCAGACTCTCCGTGGCCAGCTTCAGCTTTCCAATGTAGATGGATTTAATTCATTCTGGCTTCCAGCTTTGCTCTCTCAAATTTGAGTTTACTCTCCTTTCCTGTCTGGTTTTGACTGCTTTCATGGTGCTTACTCACTCTAAGGCTTGTTGAGCACGAAGAGCAAGATTTTCTGGAGTGACTGTGAGACAGGATTGAACCTGTTTCAACATCATCTTGCAAGTCTTTTACTTTGTCTTCAACTGGAGCCTTTACTGACTCGACTATGGTTTTCATAGTGATGGGGTGCAGTGTATCTTGTCAATCCTTCTTAAATTCCATGATAAGTGTTCATCCTTGTACTATGTTGTCCTTGCTAAAGTTTGTTGCATGCAACATGTTCTCAGCTATACAGTTAGCGTAACATTATATTCTCCAGTATTGCATCCTCCATGGAATAGGCTGTTGTGTTTGGCAGGATCCAATGAAAGGCAGGGAATATGTAATTCATAAAAATGTAAAAAAAAAACAAAAACAAACCCACAAAATTAAAACTAGAAACACGTAAATCCCTTTAAGTACTAAATAACATTTTTGGTATGTCAGTAGAGAAAAAATTACTAACAAACTGAACAGGTGCTTAAAGGTAGGTTTGTCAACTTAAAAAAATCACCTATAGAAATCAATCATATTTTCAGAATCTTTTTGAGAAGATATATTCATCAGATCATGAACCAAAATAGAAGACATCAATAATTTTCTGAATAACATCAATCTTCCAAAAACTAACAGAGAAAAAAACATAAATGCTTAAACATACAATACAATACAAGAAGCATTTCACAAAGCCTTAAATCGCATGCCTATCAATAAAGCTCCAGGACCTGACAGATTCCCTGGCGAGTTCTACAAACATGTTTGACCAATCCTAGCTCCACTTTAACAGACTTGTACTAGAAATTAAACAAAATGAAAATCTACCTGCAAACATGAATAGTCATTATCTCTCTCCACCTTAAACCAAATAAAGACCCCACAATACCCTCTAGTTAAAGGCCCTTATCACTCATGAAAACACATATAAAAATTATAAGTAAAGCTTTAGCCAACAGAATCCAAACAGTAATGCATGACTTAATACATCTAGACCAAATAGGTTTTAACAAAGGCCGATATTGCTCCACCAATATGCATAGGATGTTGAATATAATTGAATACACCTCTCATTAAAAAATACCAACAGCAGTGGTTATCTTGGATGCAGAAAAATTGGAAATTCTTATTCACCATGCTATGTAGATTTGGACTTGGAGACTCATTTATTAAATGCATCCAGATTCTTTACACTGCACCTAAGGCCACAATTATTACTAATGCGATAATATCACAACTTTTACATTGCATCGAGGCACTAGACAAAGATGCTCTCCTTACCTCGTCTCTATTTTCATTGAACTTTTAGAAGCAGCAATATGCTAAAATATAAATGGAATACTTTGGATAACATGATAACTACTGGAAAAATAAATCACCTAGAATTATACTTACATTTACCTGACACTTTTATCCAATTATAACTGAGGCTAGCTTGACCAATTGAGGGTGAAGAGCCTTGCTCAGGGGTGCAACAGTGGCAACTTGGCAGTGGTGGTGCTTGAACCAGCAACCTTCTGATTACAAGTCAAGTACCTTAACCACTGAGCTACTAACATAAACTCCTGCTTTTTTTTCATTAATACATTAATCAATCAACTACAATATGTAATAAAAAGGTTAAAGCCCAGCATATCATACAGATTATGGATAGACATAGAACAAACTTTTATACAGAGATGTATCTTGTGGAAATACCACAAGATAAATCCACACTCACAGAAACTATTCACTCCCCCATTTAGAACATTTCAGACTTTACCATCAACAAAAAATATTAAACTTTTCATCTTGGATAGAAAAAGGCATCACACATCTTAAACATATTTATCATAACACTACTTTCATGTGCCTTCCACAATTAACCCAAAAATGCGGTATAGAAAGCATCCAGTTCCTACAATACCGCCAGCTAAGATCAATTATGTGTTCAAAAATCAATTCAAATAGGCTATGCTTGTCTACATCCATATCAGAATGTATAAACATTCCTACTACCAAAAACTATTTCCAAAGATGTACAAAATAATAGGTCATACAAAATGCACAATTACACTCCCAGTGATACAATGAGAGAGATTTATTACTAGCCTCCAGTGCTGAGTTTTGAATTGGTGTGTAAAAATAATTACCACATGATCAGCAACACTAACCTACAATAAACTCAGTACAAAAATAATACTTAGAGTACATTACACTACACATAAGAAGATTGTTTAAAATGGGATTTACAAGCTCAGCAACCTGTGCATGCTGTATTCAAAACCCACTGAAAAAATCTATTAATTGACTCTCTCTCTCTCTCTCTCTCTCTCTCTCTCTCTCTCTCTCTCTCTATATATATATATATATATATATATATATATATATATATATATATATATATATATATATCGACTTTTTAATAAACATATCTTCAGGGAACAAACCTTACATTAAAAAATCTAAAATGTGTTCGTTAATAGTGGATTTCTCTAGTCATTAGATGTTTGGTTTCACACTTCTTCTACAATTTTTGTTTTTACCAAGCTGCACCACATCTTCCTAAGATGTGAAAACCCTACTGTTGTTAAGAATGAGGGCTTTGAGGGTCAACCATGATTACATACAATTTTAATGATTTATTTATTGTGTTTATACCTAAGGACACTTTACAATCAAAACTTTTACATCCAGGCAACACTTTGTCACTATGTCTTGCTTTCCTTATTCACTACACGATTTATGATTGTGCATATATCATAATAAAATGTTACTTGTATCATTGTGTGCTGTGAAATGAACCGCTTCCTCTGAGATAAATGAAGTGGTTTACAATTTTGCAATTTTGAAAAAAATATCAGCTGTAGTTTAACCTTGTCAGCTGGGCTAGAACCTATACCCATAACTTTCACATTTTATGGACTGCTAAACATGCACAATAGGACTATAAATGTACGTGAGCTAGATCTGCCCATGGACAACTATCAATGTATATGTATGTTAACCTTTTTGTGTGTGTGCGCGCGTACACGCGCATGCTTACCACTGCTTCCTTCAACACTCCTATGATGTTCATACTCTGTCTGACTGCAGGGTTGCACACAAAATCCAGTGGTCGAGTGCAACAGTGCTGCACCTCACAGAACACCACACACAGCAGCGGCAGCAGGAGACCTAGAAATCACACAACACAGATGATCACACAGCATTGTCAGGACAAGCTGTTTGATGTGATGTGGTTAAGTAATATTTCAGTATGAAAAACATTCAACACATCAAGGAGTGAAGGTTAATAGATCAGGGGTACCATACTCAAATGATACTGTTTCACTCCCACCAACCACAACGCTGAAAGTATTTAAAAATCCAGGCCTGACCCCCCGTAGTTTTGTGTGCTTGTTTTCCACCCCTAGACACTCCCAAGGAGATCATATCACAGGTGTACCAGGTTCTGAGAGAGAGCGAAAAAAATTAAGTGAGCAAGTTTTCCGTGGATTAGTTTCAATCCATAGTAGAATGGAATGACTTCAAATGAAGTATGATCATCGGTGCTAGACTAGGCAGGGATGGGATTTCAAAAACTGCCAGTGTTGGGGGGGGGGGGGGGGGGTGTTTCTTGTGCAATGATGTAAAGAGTATACTGAGATTGGAATGATTGAGGATCGAGGAAGTCGAACAAATTGCAGCCAAATACAATGCTGATGCTCCAACTAATGTGCCTGAATGTGCAACTCACCATTCCTTAGTACGGATCGGCCAGTTCAAGTGCTATTGCTGTTTAAGGGAAACAAAAATGCAAGTCTCCAATGGGCAAAAGGGCACAAAAATTGGATCAATGAGTGGAAAAACACCACCCGGTCAGATGGATCCAGATTTCTATTACATCAGGCTGATAGAAGTGTCAGAATTTGGGGCAAGCAGCATGAATCAATGAACATTTCCTCTCAGAAATCAACAGTTCAGATTGGTAGAGGTATAGTAATGGTGTTGGGAATGTTTTCATGCCCTGGGTCCTCTGATAGCTGTGGATGGATATTTAGACAAAAGGGCTTACATAGGCACTGAGGATGACCAAGTTCATCCCTTCATGGCAGCTGGGTTACCCTATAGCAGAAGGACACTTTCAGCTGGACAATAAACCAAGCCACAAAGGTGGTTTATAGGTGCATCTCAATAAATTAGAATATCATCAAAAAGTTAATTTATGTCAGTAATTCAATTAAAAAACTGAAACTCGTATATTATATAGATTCATTACATTGCATATACTGTACATACTTTTCAGTAGGCCAACATTTATGTATTAAAAATAATTTTTTGAATTTCTATATTATAATTTTCTGAGATACTGATTTTTGGGTTTTCATTGGCTGAAAGGCCATAATCATCAATATTAAAAGAAATAAACACTTGAAATAGATCACTCTGTGTGTAATGAATCTATATAATATACGAGTTTCACTTTTTGAATTGAATTACTGACATAAATTAACTTTTAGAAGATATTCTAATTTATAGAGATGCACCTGTAGTCATGGTTTGGCTCCAGGAATACGACAGCAATTTATTTCTTGTTTTCCTAGCCTTCATAGTGCCCAGATCCAATAGAGCATCTCTGTGACAAGATAGAACAGGCTGTTCAGAATATGTCACAATGAGTATAAATTAAGACAAAACCAAAGGAGTGGAGTGGAGCACAAACCAAAGTTGAAGTCATAAATGGGTAGACAGAAAACAAAAGGAACTGCTCAGAAGTACAGACTACTAAGTAGGGGCCAGACTTGGAACTAGAGGGAGAGAGTGAATATGCAAGAGATGATTAGATAACAAGGACCAGCTGAGTCTAAGTGATGATACCTAGGGGGAGGGGACTCGGAACTCCCATGCCAACCTCTAGTGGCCAGAAGCATCATTGCCAGAAACCAAATTAGACGTGAAAAGCTCCATTTATAGAGCTTCCATTCACAATATCCATTGGAATATTATCTGCATTGTTTGTTAGTTGGTTTTCTTTTGTCTGCTTTTGAAAAACTGTGCCTAAAAGCCATCTGGCATTTCACCCATCCACTCCAATCATCTGCTGTACTGTTGTTGAATAGTGCGAAATCAAATAATTAATCTGTGATAGAGAGCTACAGATCTTTGTTTAAACATACACATGATTAACTGTCACTTATCAAAGAAATCAAAATGAAAAATTCAGAGAAAGCCCGAAAGCACCATGAAAACATCTCTTGGGATACTATATACACAGAGACTTTTGCTAATTTAAAGGTGTAGTCGACTTTAAAAAACGTTAGATGAAGATAGGTGTTTTGAAACTGAGTAGTCAAGCAGTCCCCCTGCCCCTTAAGCGTACTTATGACTTAAAGGCAAATAGATGCCTCCTTGCCCTTTTTGGTTGGATATTACCTTTAAAATCATTTCTTTATTTGCTTCTTTTGCAATTTATTGTAACACTGGACTGAATACATGTCCAGGAAGCCTATTCAATGATTCACCAGTTTCTATCAACTCACCTGAAATAGTTTTATCTCAAGAGAATTTGCTTTAATTACAGCACTAGGTTCTACTGTTACTCTTGAGCATATCGAAAATGCAAACCCTCTATAGCACCAGAATGGTCTGTTTCTCTCTGCTCTTTATGTGTTTGTTTAATTCATTTGACAATGCTTTTACATGAAATATGAAAAGGCCTAAAATAATTCATGTAGACTTTTACCTGAACTATGGCCTTATTTGAGTTCTTCATATTTTTCAGATTATGGCATTAAGAATCCACCTGATAGAGATTTACATTTACACATTAAGAGGAATATCTACGTTTCATCTACATGCACAATGCATTCCTTGTATGCAGAGGAGGTATCTCCAGATGACAATGTTTCTGTATTTTCAGTTAAGGTTAAAATTCAGTTAAGGTTTTTGTTATCCAGTTAAAGTATTGAAATTAATGGAATTTTGGGTTCAATATGCAGGGTTCAGCTCATCCTGACTGTAAGATGAACTCATTACCTAAACCCACAAACTGCATGCAGAGTAAAGTAGCCATATGAGAACAATTTCGAATTATTAGGTAAGATTGGTGTAAAATATATTACAGTCAATAGTTACGTTGCAACAGGTCAGTTGGTTATTTTCCAGCACAACCACTGATAGGCTGCAGACTTTGGTCTATCTCTAAGGAGTACAACTAAACCTGTACAAGAGCAGCAGAGCTAATGTGATATCATGACCACTACCTCATTGTTAATTCAGTCAGAATCCAGGAATGAGGTCAGTATGTTCTGATATATATCAACATAGTGTAAACATAGTTTAAAACAATTGAGCAGATTTTTATCTAACAGCTGATTATTACTACTACCACTTATAGTTTATTTGAATGAATACTCATATTCATTAGAAATGCCCAAATCACAAATCACTAATGTTAAAGTAATACTTATGGTGTAACTTTATTATTCCCAGATGATTAATTAAACTAAATCATTTGAGAGGGAGTACTGTTATACTGATTATCTTTGGTATTCAGTCCGCAGCCTAATGCCTATGATCAAGTCACAGTCATGCTAATATCTAAGTTTTTCTGACTGCAGCTTTAACAGTAATAAATGACAATAGATTATATTTATCTAACAATTTGTTTGGCTCTGCCAATACAAACAGTTCCACAACTAGACTAAGACATTTTCCATTCACACTAGCTTGCTACTTTTTGTAGGTATGTTATATTGGAGGTCAGCTACTTTGTATCATGTACATTTATCTGTATGGTTCCATGTATTGTGCAGCCAGTGAAGTGTCTGCTGACAGTTGCTTTGGTGGCATGTGTGATTCTGATTAATTAATAGGAAAGTTTGCTACAATCTATGACAGATAATGATCGTTATGTAATTAACAATTAATAGAACACACATGTAAAGCGGAGTGATGCATGTTTTGTCAAAGTCCCAGTGCTGTTATACTTTATATCAACACTAATGGAAACAGCTCGATCTTGATCTAGCAGTTTAGAAATGACAATGACATAAAACAACAATCTACTCACTACCCAGTCCTCCATGTACCTGAGACACCGAACACCTCAGCTGTTCCATCTTTATGTACTTCCTCAATGAACCTGTGCTCTCCTCATCCACAGCCACTGACAAGCCCTTTTAGCTACTTCAGATGCCTTCACAGTTATTCTTATCTTACAGCCTCTAAAACCAAATTTCACAAGTAAGGATGTGGCAGATCAAGCTACAAATCACCTAGTATTATATATGCCTGCCACCCACATTCTCTGATCTCAGCCACCTGATAGGCATACTTCAGCTTCTTCCTTTTGAATGCTTCTTCCACAATATTCTCGAATGGAATGGTTAACTCTACAAAATAAACTATCCATTTACTTTCAGTACAACACCATATCTGTTTAACAGCCTCTGCATCAATATCCAGTAGCATATCTGGCCACACCGTGGAACCTGTAGTTTTTCTACATACATCTAATACCAATTTTCATTCCTGCACTTCAACCCATCCACAGATAGTTATAGCCTGTGTTCACTCTCCAATACACTGCCCCTTGCACACAATCCTAATATCTCTATACGTATCATTATTAGGCAACAAGTTGAATCTTACACCAGTGCATGAAAGTTTGTGAACCCTTTACAAGTTTATGTATTTCTGCATAAATTTGACTTAGAAATTCAGATTGTCACACAAGTCCTAAATGCATACAAAGAGAATTAAATCAAACAAACAAGACAAAAATATGTATAACTGTCATTTATTTATTGAGAAAATGATCCCATATTACATATTTGTGAGTGGCAAAAGTATGTGAGACTTTATGATTTGCAGATAATTTGAAGATTAAATTTGAGTTGTGTTGTCAATCAATGGAAAGACAATCAGATGTCAGTGGACACCATGTTTAATTTAAAGAACAGGGATCTGTCAAAGTCTGACCTTCACAACACATGTTTGTGGAAGTGTATCATGGCACAAAACAATGGAGATTTCTGAGGATCTCAGAAGATGAGTTGGTAATGCTCATTAGGCTGGTAAAGGTTACAAAGTAATCTCTAAAGGGTTTGGACTCCACTAATCCAGATCCAGACAGATTTTGTACAAGTGGAGAACAATCAAGACCATTATTGCCCCTCTCAGGAGTGGTCGACCAACAAAGATCACGCCAAGAGCAAAGAGTGTAATAGTCCTTGAGGTCACAAAGCAACACAAGGTAACTTCTGAGCAGCTAAAGGTCCATCTAACATTGGCTATGGTTAATGTACACTGAACAACAATGGTGTGCATGGTTGCAAAAAAAAAAAAAAATCCACTGCTCTCCAAAAATAACACTGCTGCCTGTTTGCAGTTTGCTAAAGATCACATGGGCAATACATAAGACTATTGGAACAAATGTTTTGTGCATGGATGAGACCAAAATAGATATTTTTGGCTTAAATCAGAAGTGTTATGTTTGGAGAATGGAAAACACTGCTTTCCAACATAAAAAACATCCCTTCTGTGAAACATGGTGGTGGTAGTATTATGGTTTGGGCCGGTGTTGCTGTATCTGGGCTAGGACAGCTTGCACACTGAATTCCAAATTATACCAGCAAATTCTAAATGAAGATGCCAGGCTATCTGTCCATGAGCTGAATCTTAAGAGAAGGTGGATCAGGCAGCAAGACTATGACCCTAAGAACACAAGCCATTCTATCGAAGAATGATTAAAGAAGAATAAAGTTAAAGTTTTGGAATAGCCAAGTTAAAGTTCTGAACTTTAGACAATAGAAATGTTGTTGAAGGACCTGAGGCAAGCAGTTCATGGGAAGAAACCCACCATCATTACCAAGTTGAAGCTGTTTTGTACAGAGGAATGGGATAAAATTCCTCCAAGCTGATGTGTAGGACTAATAAAAAATTACTGGAAACGTTTAGTTGCAGTTATTGCTGCACAAGGAGGTCACACCAGATACCGAAAGCAAAGGTTCACATACTTTTGCCACTCACAAATATGTAATATTAGATAATTTTCTTCAACAAATAAATTTTGTCTAATATTTTTGCCTCATTTCTTTGATTTTGTTCTCTTTACCTACTTTTAGAACTTGTGTGACAATCTGATGAAATTGTATGAACTTCTAAATGGTTCACAAACTTTTAAGCACCAATATACAGTGATGTGAAAAAGTGTTTGCGCCCTTCCTGATATCTTACTTTTTTGCATGTTTGTCACCCTTAAATGTTTCAGATCATCAAACAAATGTAAATATTAGACAAAGATAACACAAGTAAACACAAAATGCATTTTTTAAATGAAGGTTTTTATTATTAAGGAAAAAAACCCCCACACCACTGTATGTGCTTATTATCAAACGGACATGCCATCACAGTTGGCCCCTCCTAGTGTCCTGTCTCCTTAGTT
The DNA here is from genome assembly GCF_041902795.1 of Electrophorus electricus. Taxonomy (NCBI): domain Eukaryota; kingdom Metazoa; phylum Chordata; class Actinopteri; order Gymnotiformes; family Gymnotidae; genus Electrophorus; species Electrophorus electricus. The sequence continues at coordinate 10,035,268 of NC_137513.1, forward strand.
ACCCTCTCTCCTTTGTTTTTGCCCCAGGTTCTGTTGTCTGTTCACATTCCCTTTGTTTCTGTCCCTTTACCTGTCCATGTGTCTATTCCGGTGCCTGTGTCCATTTTTCTTCCTGTCCCATTGACCCTGGCCTCATCTATCTTATGTTTTTGTTTTCCTCCTCCTTTTGTGCCACCGGTCAGCCCTCATTTGGCTATTTTTATTATGTCTCCTTGTCCTCTTTCCCAGGCATTTTATCATCCTCAGTCTGTTTCTGTTCAGTGTCCTGCTCCTGCTCCCTCATCTGCTTCTGCATCTATGTCCTGGTTCTTGTGCTGTTGTGTCTGTTCCCGGTCTTGTTTCTCTGCTTTTGGTTCCTGTGTCTGCTCCAGTGTCTATTGCTTTGTTTGCTCATGTTGAGTCCCCAGTTTCTGTGTCTGCCTTTTCTGTCCCTGCTGATTCTGTTCCTGATTTTGTTCCTACTCCAGGTTCTGTTCCTGTTGCTCCAGGTTCTGTTCCTGTTGCTCCTGTTCTTGCTTCTGCTCCTGTCTAATTCTAATTCTGCCTCATTTCCAGTTTCTGTTCCTGCTCTTCGCCCTGCTCCTGACCCTGCTCCTCATCTTGCCCAGTCTGTTTCTGTCTGTGTCTAGTCTTGTTCCTGGTCCTGTTCTGTTTTCTGTCCTATTTTGTGTTGTGCACTTTGGAGCAGCACATTTTGGGGTGGCAATGTCACGGTTTTCCCTCCTAGCATCCTGTCCCTCAGTTACCCTGTCTCATGTCTTCCTTGTTTTGGATCAGTTCCTTAGTTTTGTTTTCTCGGCCCCTCTTAAATTTCACCTGTCGTGTTTAGTTCTCATTAGCCCATGTATTTAATCCCTGTGGTTGTCTCAGCGTGTTGCCTGTTATCCAAGCCTCTATCGTGCAACATTACATACCAATAAAATATGCTTCAGCGTTTTAACCCCAGCTCGTAATTTACAACAAGGATCTTCACCTACCCACTGTTCGAGGTTCTGTGGAATTGGAATGATGTAGTAAGTTGCTCCAAGAAAAAAATGTAAAATGTAAACTTCTTCTTCCTGATGATGAACACTACCTCCTTCATCTTAAGCAGAAGATTGTTATTCCCAAACAACTCATCACAGTTGTTTACCAGATCCCTTCACTTCTTTTCCTGCCCAGTCCTGATTGCAACGAAGCACCTCAGAATCATATGAAAATTTCTGAGGGTGACACAGATTAAACATTTATTGGAATTCTGTGGTGAACAGTGTGAATAGGAATAAGGAAAGCACAGTTTCCTGTGGTGTTCCAGTACTGTTCAGTAACTGCTCAGAAAGACTGCTTCCCAGCCTTACAAACAGGTTTTCAAACAAGTAGTCAGTGACCTAGGAGATCATGAAGGTGTACATATGTATTTTGTCCATCTTGGATAATATTGAAAGCATTTTAGAAATCAAATAATGTAATTTACATTTGAAAGGGATTGAAAGGGAAGTAGTTCTTGTGCAGTAAGTAAATTACTGTATTGTCCACTCCAACCTGTGGCTAGTAAGCAAATTGCAGAGGGTCCAAAAAGAGCCTAGCTGAGATCTGAGGTGGGCCAAGACCAGTATCTCCAGGAATTTAATTACATGTGAGGGCAATTGGTCTGTAGTCATTTAATGATAAAGGAACAGTCTTCTTTGAGACAGGAACCAGAGAAGATGTTTTCCACAGCATTGGCATCCTCTCCTGATGAAGGTTCAGGTTGAAGAGATGTTGAAGGAACTCGCACTCCTGTTTGGTGCACACACAGTACACTGGGGCTAAATCCATTTTAAGTAAATCTGTTGCTGTAGGTGGGGGAGGAGGACATCATGCTGAGCCTGTTGATAAACCCATTATCCAAGATGCCACCCCCTGGCACTTATTTAATCCTGAAAACAGATTTCCTTCATGCTAGCCCACATCTCCTTTGTTCTGTTGAAGCTTGTCTTCCAGCTTCCTTCTTTAGACTTCCTTTTTCTCCCTCAGTTTCACCTTCAATTACTTCTACTCTTTGTCCCTGCTCCTTCTTGTTGACCAGCTCCTTTAATTCTATGGTGATCTGGGGCTTGTTTGGAAAACACACACTGGAACAATGGTATCTGTGATGCAGTCTGTCATACAGTTCATTTCTTCCCCAGCTGACTCACACAACACCACTCAATCTAAGGTCTCAGAGGAGACCTGCAGATCACTTACTGTTTCCTGGGACCATGAACTTATATTTATTGTAGACTGCTTTCAGACAACAGGCAAGCTTGTGGGTGCTCAAATCTTTCAATTACGTGTATACATCCGGTACCTTTGCAAACAGGATGTCCAGTATTCTGGGCTGTCTGGTTGTACTGTTTTCTTGCTAGGCAAGATCAGATTTCACAAGAATCCTCATTATTTTCAGATACTGAACCAGAAAAAAAGCAGAAGCAGAAAAAAATTAAAGTCGCAAGCCTTGGTGAACAAAAGCAATCAGAAAATGTTTTTGCGTAAGTTTAATGAAGAGACATCCTACTTGAAGGGTGATCTAAGACCAATCTAGTGATGTGTGGCTGGAGTAAACAAGAATTTAGGTGCATTACCATGGCACTCTGAGAAAGGACCCTTGTAATCTCAACATTTCTCTATATCCAATAAAAGAATCAAAGTGCAATGCAATGTATATGTGTGACACCACCTTATAATAAAATGGAATGTTGCCATTGTGAACAACTGGAAGACCCAGTGGATAATGACTCTAATGATTCAAATTCAGTTTCAGTGTATTTACAATCTTGGCAATTATGAAGATATGAACTTGGAAGATTCTGATGCCAATTCATCATCCTGAAACCCAACATTGTCAGTGAGCAATTCAAGCATTCTATATGGCAGACTCGTTACTGGTACAGTAATGTCCTGGAACAATAAGTACAAGATATCCTCACATGTAACACCCACTTGTAACACTTGGTTGTCGCAAGTTGAATCCAAATGCAAGTTTATTACAGGAATACAAAAACATGAAGCAAATACAGTACAAAACGGGAAATCCAAAACTCAGAGCCTATTTACACCTTGTATTAACATGCAATTTTGCGGAATACACCCAATATGCATTGCAATCTGTTCACTCAAATCACGTTTGCATTCAATACAAGTGTAAATGGAATGTGTTTTTGATATCCGCATATAGTTATGTAATCATAAATGATGTGTGGGTTGGTGTAATTTTTACGTGAGGAATTCATTTAGTCACACTGGGCATGTCTTTTAGTGAAAAGTGTAAATGGAATTGGGCCAAATTATCTTCAGATACAATTTGCATATGAAATGCATGTTAATGTAAGGTGTAAACAGGCTATCAGAGTAACAAAGTCAAGGTACCAAAAAGACAACAATAACTAGAAACTAACATGGCTCAGAAATTAAGACATTGCACTGAGGGTTCAGTGCAAACCAACAAGACTTTGTACTGAGGGTTCAATGCAAAGCCCTTAAATAACCAAGAAAATTAGCATAAACCAGGAACAGGTGTCACAACCTTAATCAGAAAAGGGGAGATTGTGACCTCCTCAGGTGTGAAGGAAGCTCACTGGGACAATCTGTGACACCGGCCTGCTGCCAATGAACAGATCAACATGTGTTTGAAAGCAGATGAATAAACTGGTCTGATGTCCAGAAAACACAAAACATCAGCAGATACAAAGGGAGCTTTAGTCCAGTAAGAGGAAATATTTTAGCAGATACCTCTCTGAAAGAGCCAAAAGGTTCAGAAGTAGTTATGATAATGACAGTGGCAAGAACAATGCACTCACTGACATTCACGGAGCACTTCTCACATTGGCCCCTCTAACCCATAGAACTTCAATGTGACACTTCCAAAACAGGAAACCTGGAACTTGATGAAAAATGGAGCAGCAAATTGCAGAAACAATATTTGGCATCAGAGAACAAAATTGATGGGTCCTGATTGCTTATCACCCTATCTAGATAAACAAATCTAATCACAAGCACACATGGAGTGGTCCACCAGTTTAACAAAGTTTGGTAGAATTCCACATTAAATCTAAACATACCACAGGATCCATAACTCTGCCATCTGTGAGACACAACTTTCACAAGACAGGAACATAATTAAATATGAATCTAATAATACGACTAAAGGTTGCAAATCTCTTCAGGTGGTAACAGAGAATATTCAGTGTCAAGGCAAGAGCTGAGTGATAGGAGGCAGGACACAAATGCTGAGTAGAGCAACGTTTATTAGGGCAAAATGTTTATTAGTGTCCTAGGTTGAAAATCCAGCAAAATCAGAAACAAAAAAAATCAGAGTAGATATTAAACGCAGAACATGGACGCTAAACATGAAACACAAAGAAGGCTACCTAATAAAACAAGGGATACAAACACACAAAAGCAGGAAAACAGGATAACCTGTAAACACACAGAACACTGTAACAATAAACAAAAACACAGGATTTAAATATCCACTGGAATGACAAGCAAACGAGGAACGCCTGAGGCCAATAAAGGGCATAACAAAAACAAAATGGGAGTGATGACAGCTTGGAAGAGCTCCTTCCAATTATGTATTCACAAAAATAGAATTAATAAAGGCTGATCAAAAAGAATTAAATTATTAACTGTTGAGACATTCAGTTCTGACAGGTACCAAAGCTGCAGCCAAGCCTTTGTGGGTGTTTATAGTTATTTTCTTCCATTGTTAAAGATTCAGATTTTTGCACCTGATTCAAAGTTTTGATAACCAATTAAACATTCATTCTTGGTGCAGCTTCATAAAGGTAATTTCACTTTATGTATCTCTCATTAACAGATGGACAGATCTGCAGACCATCTTGGGGTATTTTCACAGCAGCACTTTTTAGTTTGGTTAAATCTGACTCTGGTTCGTTTTCACCCTTGGTGCGATTCATTTGGGCAGATTTGAGTTAAATGGCTCCCGTAACCATGTTTAACTTGTAACAATACAGGTAATATACCAACAGCTATGAACAAATGCCCTCTCTACCATTGCTTCATGTTCAACTGCATAGATATATGCTCTAGTCCAGAAAACAGGTCCTTGTGATAAATGTATCACACTCAAACTAAAGTTCTCCTGCACCAGACAGGTCTGATCGCTTACAGTTACAGCATTTGGCAGACGCCCTTATCCAGAGCAACTTAGAGAGGTCCTCTGCAGTCTCTAGCAAATATGTAGCCTCATGTGAGTATAGATAGGTCAGTGTTAAGGATACTATTGTGTTATGTCCCTGGATGTAATGTTGAGGTGACAACGTTAGGTTGTTAGACAACGTTAGGTTGTCACTTAGCGGGGGGGGGGGGGGGGGCATTCCAGAAAGTGAGTTTAACAAACCTTAAACTTAAACTTGAACTCTGAGTTGAACTAACTCAACCCAACATACCAAGAGTTATTGGATCCCGGACAACCAGTTTAAATTTCAGGTATCAACATCAGTCAACTGTGAATAGACTGAACTTAATTGAAGTGTGTTCATGGTTAACTTCGAAAGCCATCATTTACTGAGCTTTGATAATGCGATTCTACATGCTTGTGGATGATAAAATAGAGTGGATTGCACTCTGCATCGTAACTTTAAATTAACATTACATATGCATACTTATATACTTTAAAAGGTAACAGCAACATTAGCAAAGGAACAACACTCAATACAAATGCATAAAACTGTATTGTATTGCCTAAAGCCTATTTAATCATTTAACACGTTAGCTATTTCACTGGTTTCCGCTTTTTAAATCTGGGTTAATTGTGATGATTTTCTGTTTTAATATAGCCTATGTAATCCAAGGGTAATAAAACATTGCTGGCAGCAAAGAAAATGTTAAATAAATGTTTTAAGCATAATTCAAAAGGTTAAGCTACTTCATTGATTCAGTGGTAAGCTTATAGGGGGAGTCTTATAGTTGAGCTTCACACTATACATTACAGGAAGAAAGCCAATTTCCACAGGTTTTCCATATGAGTATTCTGAGTATCTTACATGCAGTTACATAAGATCATAACTTGTGTACAAAGTTGTAAGTGCATGAAAGGTAGCATATATGAAAAATGTTATTGTGTAAAAAAAGAGCAAGGGTCATATATGATGTTTACAGGCCTTTTGAAAATTGGTTCAAGGATTAAATAGTCACATGAAATGAAACAAATTTTTGCCCTTTTTAAGTAAAGTCTTTTCTACCATTTTCAAACTTATGGTTGGGGATGGTGATGGTTTTGAGCATTTATTGAGAATTAAATTTATGCCAGGTGTGTTTACCTAAGGACTTTACCATCTCTGCCATGATCTCTGGTCATTGTGCTGTATGGCAGGATGTCTGCTGTACCAAACAAGCCACAATAATAATAATATTGTGAGGTCCTGTCTCCTAAAAGAGAGCTATAAAAAATATTGGTCCCATTTAAAATTGTTGTCTGTATTTAGTGTGACTTTTTTTTCTTTCAGAGTTGTAGGGGTTCTCCTATTTATATTTTGTTAGGGAGTTAGAGAAGATGACTTGTGTAAAAAATATACACATCCGCATGAAAGGCTTTCCGATCCTTTAGCGCGCGCACCTTTTGAGCATTTGTCATATTCGTTATTTGACTTGTGTTTTCGGGATTTAATTGTTTTATTATGTACGATACATCATTTGTGACGATCAAATGTTTATTCTACTGGTGTTTTTGCGTCTCCGTGAGTTTTTATTTGATGCTTAGTTCTTTCTGGGTCCTAGATTCTAGTGGCTATAGTTCGGTGTCAGAAAAATTGTAACTGTAAAACCCCATGCCCTCGTCGTGGACTCCGTACTTGTCCCTCTTTGAACTTTTGTTAGCATGATATCGCGTCTTTTGTGTTTATCCTTCCTCTCCCTCGCGTTCCCACTCCGCTAGTTTCCCCATCTCTCCTTATTAGTTCTACCTGTGTCTAGTTAGCATTCCTGACGTGTAAAAACCCTCCCCATTACGTGGTCGTGGCTGTCGCTTTCTGTCTACGTTTGACTGGTGTCGCGCTTTTTCCCGTTTAAACGCATTTTAACTTTCGTTTTTGAATGAACGCTTGTGCTATACACGCAGACACTTGCCTGCATCCTGCCCCACTTCGTCACAACTATCAGGATAATAGTCTGAGACTATAATGCAGTAAAAGATTGAAATGCTTACCCAGATAGCAAGATTCTTTAGGCTGCATCCCTACTAAACGTTTTCTGATCCTTTAGCGCACACAGTTTGAGTAGGTAGGCAAGATCTGAACCAAACTGTTTTCATGTCTACAAAGCGCACATGTACTGAGTTCTGTGAAACAGACCGCAGCCGAAAGTGGCAAATCTTAGAGTTTAAGTGAACATACATAAAATAAGCAAATAAATAAGTAAATAAATCGGACAAATATTTCGGACGTAGGCAGACCACGCCAAACAGTGAAATGCTTCACATAAATACGTGGGGGCCAGATATTGATTATATTGCTAAAATTATCATTAAAGTTGCTATTGAAAAGTACTAACGCTGAAGGAAGGGTACGCATAGGCCTACATATAAGTACATATGTTAATGTACTGATATAAATATAATGAAGTTACACTGATAGAATTTTTCCCCCCACAATGCAGGCCCTTTTAAAATAATGTTTCCACCCAGCTTGGTCTCGTTTCGGTCAGTTTATCTGTCTGATAGTTGTAATGTGTAATTGTAATGTGACGTTCCTGCTTCTGGAGTGTCTGTTTAAGCTTTTGTTGGTCGTGTGAAATAGCACTAAACATGTATCTATGTAAGCTGCAACAAACATATACGTAATTGCAGTAGAAACTATGATTAGGAAATAATTATAACAAGCCAATCAGTGGCTTGTGACTAGCTAAGAAAATACAGATGCAGAATGTAGAATCATTCTGCAGAGAATTGGTAATGAATTTAAAACTTTATTTAGTAAGACCAAACCAAAGCCTGTTGTTGGACTATCTCTGGCATCTCAGTACAATAAAACTGTGGCAGTAGCTCTACATGAAGTCAAACCAGGTCTGTGGTATCTTCACATTGTTGACTTGTTCATACAATTTACAGCATTCTGACTACAAAGAAGTCCTGTGAAACACTTTGTCCTTGATTGCCCTTTGGAGCAATGGAACCAAACACTTACTGAGGTCATAATGGAAGTGAAGACAAGTAATATCTGTGACAGAGAAACTAGACTGAACTGGGCTCTTATGGCCAAGAACATCATGCAAAATATCCTCATTCATTTGTGTTTGGCCAGAATCCCAACCCAAACCGACAAGCCCCCGGCTTTAGAGGGCACCACAAAAAGTGAATGGGTGGGAAAACACATTTCTGCTTTATATGCATCAAGAAAGGCTTTTACCAGAAGCAGAATGATCAGAATGAATACGGAGAGAAACAACTACATCAAACTGCATCAAAATTAAATATATATAATATGTTACAAAGTGTACTACAAGAGAGTGGATTGTCCAGAGTTGAAGGAAATTCCAAAAGGTACTGGCAGGAAAGCACAAGAAAGCCCACGTGCTTCCCCACATGCCAAAATGTTTGAAACATTCTCTTTCATAGCTCAGATTTATACCAAATCATGAGTTCTGGGCTCCCCTGAATGAATCAGTCTCTATCCCTAACCATGTGAACTGAACCCATTCTAATCCCCTAACATCTTTCTGCCCCTAAAAAACCCCCCACATTACTACCATTAGTTTATTTACTTTTTTTTATATTAAATTCTTATTCCCTCAATAACCACCAACCAAGTGGATAAAATCTTACACTAATCTACAATTACACTCTTTCCTCTTGACAACTTGTGTAGGCATGTTAGACAGTGTTTTCTGAATGATGTTATCCTTCCCAGCCACATGCTGTATTACTAGATTATATGGCTGCAACACTAAACTCCACCTAAATACTCTGATTGGATGTCTGAAATTTCGCCAAAAAGGTAAGAGGATCAAGGTCACTGTGCACTACCAAATCTCCCAGAGGACTTGACATATGGACCTCAGAATGATGAATGGGGAAAAACCAAAGCTAAGGATTATTTTTTAACAGTAGAATAAGTTTGTTGATGTTTATTCACTTTCTTCAAAAAATGTGCCACAGGTCTATTCACTTTTGACTCATCTGGCTGAAGTAACACCACACCTACTCCTACATCATAGGCCTCTACAGCCAACTTAAAAGGGACCTCAAAACCAGGGGCTATGAGTAAAGGATGGAATGCCTTTTTACACTCTTATGTCCAGCAAAACCGTACATCTTTTCTCAGCAAGAACATTGACCATTCTGTCACCACTGAAAAGTTCGGAAAGAAACGATGATAAAACCCACACATGCCTAAAACCCTCATCAATTCCCTTAATGCTCATGGCTCAGGAAGATCTAATATAGCCTTTACCTTAGCATGTCTGGGCTTTACCTTTCCATGGCCCACCTGTTACCCCAAATAAGTTACCTGACTTTTGCCTAACTTACATTTTGATAAATTCACTACCAACTGAGCCTTCTGGAAATGTCCAAACAACTCTATAACCTATAACCTACCAGATCATCAATGTAAGTAATGATATTTAAACCTGCTGTAATTTTATTCCTTAGCCACTGAAAAGTAGCAGGTGCATTTTTCATCTCAAAACCTACACTAATATAAACTCTTTGGCATAACAAAAGCAGAAATCTCTTGAGCCTGATCAGACAATGGCACCTGCCAGTACCCTTTCAAAAGATCCAACTTGGACACCCATTTGGCCTTACCAATACAATCTATACAGTCCTCTCATCTAGGTATAGATAAACAGATAAACAGATAACAGATAAAGCATCTGTTTTAGCCACCTGATTAACCTTTGGTTATCAACACAAAATCTCAGCATGCCATCTAGTTTTGAAGCCAGCATCACAGGAGAACTCCATTCTGTACAAGTTCAACACCTATCTTGTCCATATAGGATAACTCCTCCTTTTATCAGAGTCACATCCCCAACATCCACATCATGCACTGCACAAGCAGTTAAAATAGGTGTATCCATAAACAAATCTGGGAATTCCTGAATTAAAAACTCAATATCTCCCTGCTGATCCTTTGAAAGGTAAGTAAGATGTTGGCTTAGTTCTTGTAAATATGCAGAGATCTCTAACTGAGCACTAACCAGCTCTACTCTCCCCATCTCATCTTGCTTCAAAAAACTGCAGTATCAACTGTACGATTAACAGACACAGCAGCAACTGGACCTTTAAGCATTCTCCACCCTCCACAGGTACTGATTTGATATAAAGGTCCGGTAGTATTGGCTGCTTCTGAGCGGTGATAATAGGGCTTTAATAAATTCATGTGACAAAGCCTAGTCTTCTGATGCTGATCTGGAGTACTAATCACGTTGTTGTGATCACTTATCTTCTTCACAACTGCATAAGGTCCACAAAATCCACCACTAAGACTATTACCTGGCATTGGAGTCGGCATCAATACCTTATCCCCTACAGCAAAATATCTCACTGCCTTTTTATTGTACTGTGTTTTCGTATGTCCCTGCAGCTTCTGTAGATTTTTCCTAGCAATTTCACAGGCTGCCCACAGACAATCTTGATAAGTAGATGTACTGTAACAACATTCTTTCACTTGTTGGCTTCAGAAACATTTCCTTTGCCATCTTCAAGGGGCACCACACCTCATGACCAAACACCAGTTTGTAAGGTGTGAATCCTGTGGATTTATTAACAGCATCTCAAATTGCAAAAGGCAAAAATGGCATAGCAGCATCCAAATCCCATGGGAATTGCACGCAATAGGTCTTAGTCATAGTTTTCAGTGTCTGATGACATCTTGAGACTGTGGATGATGGGCTGAAGAGACTATTTGGTCGAAACCAAGCTCATGCATAACCTTCTGAAAATACCAGATGTAAAATTAGACCCACAATCTGACTAGACTTCTCTGGGAAACCCAAAACAAGAGAAAAATCTTAACAAAGCATCCAGAACCGTATGAGTTTTAATATTTCATAGAGGGATTGCCTCAGAAAAATGACTTGTCACATCCATAATGGTCAAAAGCTATTCATTCTCCTTTTTTTGTTTTTTGGAGAGGACAAACGCAACCTATCAAAACATGAGAAAATGACTCCACACACTGGAGGAAAATATAATGAGGCAATTTTCTAATTAGGCTTCTGAACCATCTGACATGTATGACAGGAGCAGCAAAGCCACTACATCTTGATGTAGCCTTGGCCAGTAAAAATGCTACATAACTTTTTTTTTTTTTTTTTGCGAATACCCATGTGCCCATGAGTCAAATGCAAAACATTGTCTCTATAACACAGAGGCAGCACAATCTGCTCCATCACAGCTGAGCCTTCTGAAGCAGGACAAACTTGAAGCCACCACCTGCCTATAAGAATATCCTCACGCCAGTATACTCCTTCCGTTATCATCTGCATCTCTGGAAAAGACACTCTCCCTCTGAGACGCTAGCTTAGGATCTCACTTATGCTCTTCCATTAATACCCAAGGACAGATTTTAAAAATACCTTATGTGATGGAAAGGAAATATAATCCTTCCTAATACACCCAAGGACTGATTACTCCAGATGCAAAACAACAACACTGACCAACAACAGCGACTGCACTAACTAGTGTCCCTCAAGATAGTCACAGGAGATTCAGATTCTCCCTCAGCTACTGAGATAAACCCCTCTGAAACAACACTTCTGTAAATGGGAGACTTGGTGCCTACTACAAATCAGACCCCATAGGGCACCAGAGCCACAGGATGACATTCGGTATTAGATTGCTCCTTCTGTAAAATAGTGCACTGTTCTCCCTCAGAGATGCTATAGTTCTTTGCATAACCACAGTGGATATAAACAACATTTAATTCACATTTTTTCAGCCAAACTTTTGTTAATGCGCAAGTCATTTGCAAAATGTTTAGATGTTAACCCAGCTAGTGAATAGATGAATCTTCAGTCTTTGTTTGAAGTCATCCAGTGTCTCAGCTGTACGGCACCCCTTGAGTGTCAGGACAGAGAACAGTGTTGATGCTTCTTTGTGTTTTAATGTTAGTGAATGTTAGCTGTAAAGCAGAATATCATCAGCAAATAAGTGGAATAAGAAACCATGTGAGGATAGGACCTCAGTAAGAGAGTGAGTATAGATGGAGAACAGAAGAGGACCAAGCCTTGTTGGATGCCAGTAGAGAGTCTGTATGAAGCAGATATGGATTCCCTCCATGACACCTGATATGACCATCTATAGAGGTAAGAAGGAAACCATGCTATGCCACTACTCTCAAATCTTGTGAGGATGAACAGGAGGATCTTGTGGTTGACTTTTTTGAAGATTGCTGAGAGGTCAAGAATCAGAACGGATGACATTTTGGCTGATCTAGCAGCATGCAGCTTCTCAGTAACAGCTACAAGTGCTGTTTATTTGGAATGTGTTGTTTAAAACTCTGAGCACTTGGGATCCTGTAATTCATTACATAAAAGAAGGAAAGACAGATTGTATACAGAATGTTCAAGAATTTTAGAAAGACAGAAGTGATACCAGTCAATAGTAGTAAATAGCTAAGATGTCAAATGAAAGAAAGAAAGTTGGAGTGTTGTATACTGTAACGTTGAACGGTAAGGAGGTGGACGCTTGTGCGGACAAGAGAAAGATTTAATAGGGGCAAATCCAAAATCAGAGTCGTTAAAGCAGTCCAGGGTCATAGAGCCAACACAGAGAGTACATGGATACATGACTAACAAACAAAAACCCACACGAAGGCAAACAGGGAAGCAGGCTATAACTACAACTAGGAAAACACTCGGTGCTAAACAAGACCAGCTAAGAAAAATGAAGGCTTTGGAACACAGATTCATGAAACAACCACAACGAAACAAATTCAATGAACAGCAAAAACACAGGCATCAAGACATGGTTTAAATACATGAACTTAACGAGGAACAGGTGTGTAAAATCAAATGAGGGGTGAAGAAAATGAAACTATGGCATGGAACTAAAAAACACAAGACATGGAAAATACGGAACCCAGCAGGGACTGATCGTGACATATACATGTATACAGGTTTGCTGTTTGACTGGGACAATGTTTGTGGCAGCATCATGAAGACATCACTCTCAACATCACTTTCACTGTAACCAATAACACACAAAATATTGTGGACAATCAAAGAACCCACTGGCCCTGGGCCACTGATTTGGAGGTTTGTCCTTACTCTTAAAGCCGAAGATAAAAATGTAGTCACACTCAACCCAGTAACTCATTCTATGGATAGAGTTAGATAATCCATGCCAGCCACTAAAACAAGTATCAGCATGACATAATTATAGCTTTTCAACTATACTAAAGATTACTGAGAGGTCAAATTAATCAGAACAGATGACATTTTTGGCTGATCTAGCAGCATGCAGCTTCTCAGTAACAGCTACAATTGCTGTTTATTTGGAATGCATTGTTTAAAACTCTGAGCACTTGGGATCCTGTAGTTCATTCTATATAAGAAAGATTGTATACAGAATGTTCAAGAATTTTAGAAAGCAGACACAAGTGATTCCAGTTAATAGTAGCAAATGGCTAAGATGTCAGGTGAAAGAAAGAAAGTTGGGAGTGTTGTATACATGTTGTATACAGGTTTGCTGTTTGACTAGAACAATGCTGGTGGCACCATCATGAGGACACCACTCTCAACATCACTTTCACTGTAACCAATAACACACAAAATATTGTGAACAATCAAAGAACCCACTGGCCTGGGCCACTGATTGGGAGGTTTGTCCTTATTCTTAAAGCCGAAGATAAAAAGATAGTCAAACTCAACCCAGTAACTCAGTCTATGAATAGAGTTAGATAATCCATGCCAGCCACTAAAACAAGTATCAGCAGGTTGTAATTATATCTTTTCAAGTTATGCTTATAGATTATGAGAAGGTGACAAGGAGTTTAATTGACATTAAAACTGAATGAATATAAATAATAATAATAATATGGAAGATATTGAAGCTATAACAGCACTTCGCGGCAGTTACGTTCAACAAAATCTCTCTCTCTCTCTCTCTCTCTCTCTCTCTCTCTCTCTCGCACGCACACACACACACACACACACACACACACACACACACACACACACACACACACACACACACACACACACACACACACACTCACGAATAGCCAACTGCAAGCGATGAATCTGTCATCGTCTTGTGAATTTGATACGCACTGCTTATTGCCATAACCCCGACCTCTGCACATGGTTCCCATAGCGCTCGTGGCTGGTGCGCATTTAAACGCACGAGGAAGCGGCGGATTCCATCGCACACAGAAGAGACTCTGTACGGATCAAAGTCCACTGACAGTCTTTCGTGGTCTCGCGTTCTCCTATTTCGGTTTCTTTCGGTTACAGTTCCAACACCTGTTCCAAGAAGTTTCGTATGAGCACATTACGTTTTCTACGTCATAGCCTAAGATATGGTCAGTTGGAGTTCCATACCCATAAAGGGCAAGTGGCTTTCTCTTTAATTTTAAAAGCAATATAGACTCTTCCTCTATATATTTTCCGAAATATATAGAAATTCCAGTTTTTACTTATAATTAGCTTACTTTAGTCTACCACGATTATTCCTTTTGAATTTGTGATAAACGATTGCGGATTTTAAAGTTAATATGACATCCCACGCAGAGGTTCCGCTGGCGTACTGGAAACTCGCCACGAAGCTGCGCTAGTAGTTGCGACAGGGGAGGGAATAACCAGCAGTCACGTCAAAATCTTTTGAAAGCACAACAAATCATACCACGATATGTTATTAACTCCATTCACGCTTTGCACGTTTCTGTGCCAGCTGTACCAGAGACCTAGAGAGTAATGCAGAATGCAAGTTTAGCAAGTAAGCCAGACCTACTAACTCGGGGCAAGTTTGCATTCCAGAAACCCAGAATAGGTGTAAATTAGTTGCTTCGGCAATACACGGCATGAAGTTTGCCTGCTATCGAGCAGGTTTACTGAACATAAACCAGTGTTAATCGTCACAACACTGGCCGGATCTGCATCGAGAAAGTATATTCGAATTTATCGAATATGCTTGGTCATTTTTTTTTAACGATCTTAACTAATGTAGTTTTCTACCGAATCAATCTTTTGAATTTTTTTTCACCATCACATTTGACTACAGGATCGTGTATTTGCCCTGTTTAACTACAAAATGTATGCGACGTTTTTTTTAAAGTGCTTTCAGAACAAAGGGCTTTTCAATTTTAAAAAAGTATATATATATATGTGTGTGTGTGTGTGTGTGTGTGTGTGTGTGTGTGTGTGTGTGTGTGTGTGTGTGTGTGTGTGTGTGTGTGTGTGTCAAACGTTCAGAATAAATTATACTAAAACTGGTAAAACTAACACTACAATGAATAAAAATATTTAACATTGTGATTTAATCAAATTAAATGCAAAAACAGTACCAGAATTTATTGTAAAAGGTTAACAATCCATAACAATTATAATTAGACCAATGGAGGTCTAATTTGGTGAAGTATTTGGCTTCTCTACGCTGTTCTAGGGTGACAGGGACAAGCAGTAAGGAGTGCATATTATCTGGATATCTGGTAGAGGTTGCAATAATTAATGCATAGACGTAGACCTCCGTCCTTCCTTGAAGAAGCCAGATGCCAGGGGGGATGTGGAAGGTTGAATAAAGCCTTGACTTAGTGCTTCATTAATGTAAGTGTCCATGACTTTCTGCTCCTCTTGGGAGAGGGGATATATGCAGGCTTTAGGTAACACGACTTCCTCCAGGAGATCAATGGAGCAATCATATGCGGTGAGGGGGTAACAAGGTAGCTCTTTGTTTACTGAACACCATAGCGAGATCCTGGTAATCTTGAGGAACAGAAAAGGTGTGGTTGTCAGCAGGGCTTTCTACAGAGGTGGAGCATAGGTTCACTTTAGGCAACGTTAGACAGTCCTTCTGACCGAGATGACCAATGAATGATCTCCCTTTGTGAACATGATATGTTTGGGTTGTGTTGTTCCAACCATAGAAGGCCCAGAATGATTGGGAAGGATGATGCTTATATAACCAGAAACGAGATGAGTTCTGAGTGAAGTGCACTTGTGGTGAGTCACTGGTGTAGTGCAGTGAGTGATGGAACGAGACCCTATTGAAGACCCATCTAGAGTGGCTAGGCAAAGGGTTTTTGGTAAGGGCTCTACGGGGATGTCTAAATCCTTTACCAGGTGGTCGTGCATGAAATTGCCCTCTGCTCCGGAGTCAACCAGGGCTGTAAAACAGAGAGGATGGCGTGTGAGCCCTAACACGGACAGGTAACAAATGACTTCACTACCATCTTTTTAACGAGTATGATCCCAACCTTGGCAAGTGGGTTGGAGTCCATGCCTCCTCTATGGGACAAGGAAGCAGACACAACACTCCCTGATAACCTGATAACATTCCCTGATAACATGCCGAAGACCCACAGTAAAGACAAAGTCCCTCCTGGAAATAGCATCTCTTCTCCTCCTTGGTAAGGCGAGAGGAATCACATTGCATGGGCTCTGCTGCATTCTCTTGTCTGGGATCCACACTTTTACAGGAGTGGTATAAGTTAAGCAGGTACTCTACTTGGTCTTCGTTCCCGCAGAAAACGGTCAAGATGAATGGCTAGGGTTATAAGCTGATCATCCCGGCAAGCCAGTTCCTGTAGTACTTCTGTGTTCAGACCTGTGAGGGGAAAATGGTTGTTTAAAAGAATTGAGAAAATGTGACCTTCGTGACCCTTGCCCTTGACCAGTCTGTAAGGAAGGCACGAATAAAGAGGTGAAAAAAAGTGATGATGCAGCTGATGAAAAAGCAGAAGTATGGCAGTTATTGCTTAGCTGTTGTCGGGCAGAGTTAAAATACCGAGGTAACAAATTGTTCTTTGCAGAAAAGATAAGCAATGAAGCACGGGGATGTGTTTTGCAACCCCCTTTAGGTGCGCTCATGAGTTTAGCACATGAGAAAACAGCAGGAAGCGACGGGGTGATATATACTCGTGTAAGAGAGAAGTCAGCGGCTTCTCTCCCTCGGTGCATAAGGGACAGAACCAATAAAGCTCGCTCATCTGCACATACGGTTTGAGTCCGATTGATTTTTTCTCCACAGACCGTTCCCAAAAGTGATAAGCAGGGCCGGATCGTTCCGCCCACTACCAACAGCAACGGCACGGAACTCACGGGCATAGTCCGACACAGAACGGTTGTCTCTGCGTAATTTGGTAAGCATTTCTCCGCATTCCATCCCACGCATGCCATCCTCTCATGTGGGCGATTTAATACGGCTTCAAAGTGAGCGTTAAAGTCCTCGTAAGAAACCGCCTGTATATTCTCCCAGATGGCAGTAGCCCAATCTAGCGCTTTTTCCGTTAGAAGAGAGGTAAGGAATGCAGTCTTTGCTTGGTTAGAACAAGGAGGGATGCTATTGAAATACAGGGTGCATTGTAACAAAAAAACAAAACAAAACAAAAAAACCCAGCACTTTTCTGGAGAGCCGTCGTATTTATCGGGTTTACTCACGGGGACTGCAGTTGGGGTGTAACGGAGTTGGGTCGTGCTGGGAGAAGTAGTCATTGCGTGTAACCGGGGTGTAAGTTCTCGGAGACATTATCAGAGTTCTGACATTTGTGCCTGTTGATCTGCTTGTTGTTTGGTAATCGTGTCCATAGACCGCATGAATCCCTCGAGTACCTGTTGGTGTTAATGCCTCCGAATCCGCCGTCTACATATTGTCGAAGTGTTCCGTGACGGGGCAAGCAAGGTCAGACGCTCGCGGATGTAGAGCGATTGATTTATTGTATTCCAAATTCGTGGTGGGTGAACAAGCCAGGGTCAAACCCAGGAAACTAAAGACAGGGGTAATCCAAATGATTAGGGCAAACAGTCCGAGTCAAAAAACCAGAGAGCAATCATAAACCAGGCAAACTATTCCAAAAAAAGGGCAGGCAAAAATCAGAAGACAGAAAAGCAAAAAACAAAACAAAACAAAAAAAAACACACGAGAGAAATCGAGAAAATGACACTCGGTATGCACAATATATACTAGGGGCAATACTTCGCAATACTGGGAAGTTCTAGGCAGGTTTAAATACAGTTGAATGTAGAGAAAAGGGTAATATCAATATTCCGGTGATGAAGATCTGAAGGAATGATTTGTTGACGAACAGCATGTTGGGTGTTGTAGTGTGCTTGGGGTTTGGCCGACGTGACAAGTCACACGCTGACCAGGAAAAGCAGTATTGGAAAACAAATACAGCTGTCATTCATCCCACATGACATTTGTATGATTTGTTTGTCAAAAAGCCTATGGTAATGCAGGTTGTCAACATAAATTAATACAAAAATATGTTTTGTCCTGCTCAGTTCATAAGCATGAAACTGTTCCTGAAATGTTCCAGTAACTAAAAGCACAGTGAGCAGCATCAATCTTCTATGTATTATCAGAACAGAATCAATCTGATAAATCAGAGGCATTTCAGATTCAACGTTGCCTCAGATTCAGAATTTCAAACAATGAAAAGATTCTCTAACTCCTCAAAACATGCCTCAACCTTCTTGCACATTTTGGTTTGTTTTTCATCTCAAACGTGCTTAAAGTTATGTGTTTCTTTAGCCTGCTGATAGAAATTTTTGACAATAACTTCCATAGAAATCACAGCAGAATTCACTATACTTTGACCTACACATGCTGCCTTAGTTCAGCAATTACTGATGCACAAAAATTTGTTGTATGGCAAAGATAACTCTGACTCAGACAGTACATTTTCAGTTGATACTTCAACATGAGTGGCATTAAAACTATTTAGGGTACTTTGAGGATTTGAAAATAAGCATCTTCTACAGAAGCCAATGAACTGCTTATATGGCACTTGGTAAGATGTTTTCTAAAACCAGAAAGGCTAACAACAGAA
This sequence comes from Electrophorus electricus, assembly GCF_041902795.1. Taxonomy (NCBI): domain Eukaryota; kingdom Metazoa; phylum Chordata; class Actinopteri; order Gymnotiformes; family Gymnotidae; genus Electrophorus; species Electrophorus electricus. The sequence goes on from NC_137513.1 coordinate 10,054,218, forward strand.
TGTCAACATCCCACTTGGCTATGTGTCTAAGATGAAGTGTCTTCCTTGTACCGAGTTCACAAATTAGCTTAAGGTGTTTAATAAGGCTGTTTAGACGTCTATGGTCACCTTTGCAAAGAAAACACTGCATAGTTTCACCTCAGCAGTTCTTCACTAACCATTTTTGTTCTTAATTCATTAATTAAGGTCTCCTTTGTTTTCCCCATGTCAATAATGTTGATGGTTGTTTGCACAAAAATCAAAACATTGTTCAGGCAAGAACTACACAATGTACCAAGGCCAAAATGGGCCTTAAAGAGTTTGCCAAAGGCACTGAACCCATTGCCTTGCGTAGGAGTGCATGCTTGTCAATATCAATGAAGTAGCAGTGAATGCTTCAACAAAAAGCATATTTTGCATCTACATAAAACAGTAATGACAGGATAAAATACTCATATCATTCTCAGCTTCAACACCACACTCAGCATTGCACATCAAATCCAAGAGTTCTGTGGTGAGTACAAGCCCATGGCTTTCCTCCATCATTCTTCTTTTAAAGATGGTAGGCCACCTTTCCAAGAATTTGTTGGCTGTAGCCTCATCAAACATAAATCTGAAGTCTTGTTCTATCTTCAGAACAAAAAAACCCCTAAACGTGTAAAAAAAAAAAAAAGGCCACCTACGTCGATGGAGTCTGTGCATCCTGCTCCTTACCCTGCGACACTTGGGCCGTTACAGGCAAAATATGAAGGTATTTTTCAACTTCACACTGACAGCGTCTTCGTCAGCAGAATATCTTGAAACAGCAAGATATGGCTGGTTCCACATCCTCGTCATTTGACTCTTGATGACTGGTGAAGGTTTGTCTGTGCCACCAACTTAAGACAAAAGACAATTTGATAGCCTCCTGCCTTCACAATTCATGTTATCATATTAGTCAGTAACTAATAAATTAACTTACCTTTGGGGGATTTGCTTCATTAGGCACCTTTCCTCTGCAGTTTTTCTTTGTATGGTCTTCAATTGCCACGTTTTACTGAGACCCACTCTCTGGATCTTAGTAATGTTCCTATGTAATTACATATAAATATATACAAGTACATAATATAAACAATTCCAATGCTGAATGTATGCACAGGTTTGCAGTGACATGTTTACTTGCTGTGGGTATGGGTGTTCCAGATAAGAAAACAGTGCAACTATCCCCTGTGCATGCATCACCCAGACACTTTTTTTTTTGGTGGGGGGGGGGGTGTCTTAGGAGGGAGGATGTCTTCGAGAAGCTATGTGTATTCAATGATGATACCATCATACTCATTTGACATCAGACAACACAATCAAAATAATCTTTGTACCCTAATTACATTCTTATTGCTTACCCATCTGTTTTTATCATCTCAGAAGCAAATATGCTAATCATTTGTCCTCTGGTGGCATCTGTCAGAATGTAGTTTTTTTCATACTCTTGCACTCATTCACCACCAGGTTTTGATGTTAGGATTTTCTCAATTAACTTTAAGTGGAAAAATGTGCTTTCAGTAATTTTGCAATCATATGTAAAAAGTGCAATTTAACAATAATTATTTCATTAATTAGCCCACCATTTGGAACAACATTCATATAGTACTAATGTTTTACCTAAATAAGATAAATCAATATTTTGGGGAATACCCTTGATTTTAGTTATGATTTTCTATCACAGATTTAATGTGTTTCACATGTTGGGTGACAACAATGTGCAAAAATCCAAATAGCTTGGCTTTGTTTGATGGCTTGTAATCACCCATCTTCCTCTTGAATACTCATTTATTATTATTAGTAGTAGTAGTGGTACCACTAGTAGTAGTAGTAGTAACAATTATATAGCACCTTTCTCAAATGCAAGGAAACATTTTACACACAGAACTCAGATCTACAGTCATGTGACACATACCAGTGAGAAGTGGCAACCAATTTGTACACACTAGAACATTTTGACACTCTGAAAATAACCAAAATACCTTTCCCGTGACATTTGAAAGTTTTCAGCTTTGAAAAGCACAAAGTTCAGAGTTCAAGTTCAAGTTCAAAGAGGTTTTATTGTCATTTCAGCTATATACAAGTACACAACAAAAACGAGACAATGTTCCTCCAGGACCATGGTGCAACACAAAACAACAGTGCAACAGACAACATGCTACACAAGTTGAGACAACATGCTACACAAGTTGAGTTACCTATATATTCATAACAGACAGGTACTACTAGCTCTGTGATTTTGTTGTGTGAGAATTAAACTAATGTATAATTCCATAAATTCTTAACATCAATTAAATGTGTGATTTTTGAGTATTTCAAAGATTTTTGTAGGCTTTACGTGAGAAAATGCTTGTTTGTTACAATTGTTACTATTGTGGTGATTGTTGGCCTCCCTTTGAGACTTACTTCCTCTCAAGGTTTCTTCCTCTGATCTAGGGAGTTTTTCCTTGCCACGGTCACCCTTGGCTTGCTCACTGGGGGCTTGGACTTGGACATTTGTAAACCTGCTTTGTCACAACATCTGTAGTATAAAGCGCCATATAAATAAATTTGACTTGACTTGTTTAACGTTTACAATAAATGTCACATTATTGAATGCACAAAATATTAATTGTATGTCAAAACTCAATTCATCCCTTTTTGGTCACACTGGTGTGCTAAATCAGCCACCACAGGATGTTATATTGTGCGTTTTATGTCCACTGAGCTATACTCATGACCAAAGATATTTGTATGCAATGCATGATTTGGCCTATAACAATGGAGTCAGGCCCGGAATCGCACAATCTGAAACCAGCTTAAGATGTGATTATCTCACTTCACTTAAAGCCTGTAAAAACTTATAACTTATAATGCTCCATAAAGTATTATGTATTAATATCTGTCATATTTAAAAGCCATATAAAAAACACACTTCACTTAAAGTCTGTAATGACCTGGTATAATGCTTTATTATGTGTTATATATGTATGTTATATACTTTTATAAATAATTGGTAAACAGCAATTTGAGAAATCAAAGATGTAAATTAAAATGCATTATATCTAATACATAAAGATCAGGAATATGCCATTTGCTCATTGTATATACCAATCACGAATTAGTATATTACAACTGTATGTGCTATTTGCTGAGTTGTAAATGCCATCTTGACTATGACACTTGCCAACTAAAATATGCCACTAGCAAGTTGAGTATGCTGATTCTTGTTGATTCTTGCTGAATTATGCCATTGACCAGATGAACACACTGACTATAGCCTACATTCCACTCACCAACTGTATATGCTATTCACTGAGTGGAACATTGTGACTGAGTGGAATATGATTGTACTTTCTTAGTAATTAGTTCCTCCTGTGCTGTTCAGTGTACAACGAGCTGTTGCCAACAAGATCTATTGCTTGCGATGGTTGGCGCAATGTCAGCGGGTTTGAGATCTTCTTGGCAAGTCACTCACCAAGTCTTGAAAGGGTATCCCTGCCTCCGGTTTTCTTTGCTGGGTGTCCAGTGCTATCTTGGGGATTCTGTGTGCTGGCAGCCTGAGCACATGGCCCATTAGACACATTCAATGCCCATTAACAATGTCTTCCCTCTTTGGGAAACCACTCCTCTGTAATACTTCCTTGTTGCGAAGTCATTGCGGTACATCCTGACTGGATGCACCTTTGGTAGAAAACATTGATGTGCCAGGCAATGCTCTTTGTCACCCTCTATGTTTCACTGGAGTACATGGCCATTGATAACATGATGGTATTGTACAGAAGGATTTTTGCAGCATGGTTGATGGACCCAACTGACCAAATGTGATGCCTACATTGGAATGTCCTGGCTACATGGCTGATCCACCATCACACATCCCCATCTACCCCACTGTTATCTGTGATGGTACTTCCCAGATGATTTGCTATCATTTACCTCCCCAATTCTTTTTCAATGCAATTTTTTTTTTTATTTCCAGCTTTGCGTTGAAGTTTCAAGGGTATAGCTTATAGGGCCACTTCCACTTCAGCTGTGAGTGCCACATCACTGATGAAGTCGAAGTCTACAAGGTTTAGTGTGTGCTGTCCAAGTGATATCATTTCATAAACTGTCTGCCACCCAGCACATAACAAAATCCATTGCTATGAGGAATAGGACTGGTGATAGAATGCATCCTTGATGCACTCTGTTCTCAGTATGGAATTTGCCTGTAAACCCATCTTTCATTTTAACACAGCAAGTTGAGTTGAGGTGTAAGTTCCCAAAAAATGTCAATGAAGTGTTCTAGGATATCTGTGTACTACACAATCATTCTTGCTGAAAGCCAACCTGTTCTTCACATAGTCAAAATGAGGCAGCAGAATTTTCCCAGAACAGATAGTGACATGATTCCCAGCCAATATACTAGTACTCGTTTAATAAAAACATTACTTTATGAGAACTTTGAATATGCTAGTGTAACATTACTAAATATCCCAACTATGTGTTTTAATATCAGCAAAGATTGAATGCCAGTGTTTAAGTGGAATAAATCATAACTGCTACTAAAGAGTTGCTGATGGTGAAGTATTTTATTACAAAAGGTAAATTGTATGCTCTTATTGTTTTTAGACCAGGTGCTTTAGAGCAGGTGTAAAGAATGCTAACATAAAATAATGATTTCATTCTTATCCTTTGTTCATTCTTATCATTCTTATGATTATTTGGAGGTAATTGTCTTCTGTTGTTTTGCCAATTACACAAAAAGGTTTGAATGCATGTCCTACATCCATTAAAACAAAAATGTTTAATTTACATTTGACAGCAATTATGGTGATATAAATATGAATCACCCAGGTTAAAACTGAGCTCTTGACAGAAGGGATCCAAATGCAAGAGGTATTTATTGACACTGGAAACTGATAGAAGAAGAATGGTGACAAGTAACTCAAGTGAAGAGGTTTGTTTGTTTATGTAATCCAAAAGGGGGAAGTTCACCTAGGAGAGTAGGACCTCTTAAATGGACCCAAATGTAGATGAGGTGGAACAGGGACAGGGGATCGGAAAAAAGAAGGACAACTGAAAAGAAACCAGGCATCTTGGACAGGATTCCAATCAAAGTAGCAGATGACATAACGTACGGCAATACACTACTGTGTAGGTAAGGGGAACTTGGGCGGAATCAACTTAGGAAGAAAGTGTGGGAGGTGCTTGGTGGAGACACAGGGCAGGAAGGGAACTGGGGGTTCAGCCAGATGGGATGGGTTTACTGTAGCGCTGGGCGATATGTCAAAAATAGCAACACGATATTTTTTGTTCCCCATATTGTGCAATATCAATATTTATCCCCATATATCATTTCATAATGCTGCCGGCTTAAAGAGCATCCTGCTAATGATTGAATATAGTTTATCAGCAAATATACAATAATATAAATATTTAGCTGTGCAAACATGCTTTATCTGCCTTAAACTTTATTTTAACAAAATAAAGTAATATAAATTATGTACTGGTTTCACATCGCTCAGATATTTTAAAGATAGAAATCTGTGTAAAAATTGCAAAATGTAAACACCATTAACCAGTCCTTATGTTATATATGTGCATGTTATATAATTGATAACTTTCAAATGTCACAGGAAAGGTATTTGGGTTATTTTCAGAGTGTCAAAATTGTGATATCCTTTTTAATTGCTTTTCATTTGGGGCCATGGCCGCCAAACATTTATCACTTTGATGTGCAATCCAAAACGGACTGACTGGATGTCGTCGCTTTTATTTCTGCTGTATGATAGACTGTTACATCTATACTTTTCGAATTTAGAAAAATGTCAAAAGCCTATCATGATTATCGACATAAATTGTATCGCGATTCTGCTTTGAGATTGTTTTATCACCCAGCAATAGTTTACGAGTAGGCAAACAACAACAAAAAAGCCCCACTAGCCTTGCCTGATCTAGGAAGCAAAGCAGGGACCACCCAAGTGAGGGACCCTCATAGAACAGGCGGGAAAGACGAGCAGACAGTCTCATACCTGCGAATATCGATTACCAGCGAGTTTAGGGTACATGCTGCACAAGTAAATACTTCGCAGACTGTCATTATAGTATTATAGGGTGGGACGACCTGAAGGAAAACAGGCTAACAAGCACTGATTAGTTTCTGGCTAGTGGCCTCCCTCTGGTGGCTGCCACTTGGTACCGCAAGCCAGCCCTTACATTATGTTTGTGCATTGCATTAGATAAGGTTATATAGTCTAGTGTACTGAAAATGTAGCAAAACCGCAGTTATAATCCAATTTTGGTTACATCTTGTGATCTTGAACACTATTTAATATGAACTCAAAACTGCCAGCTACATAAAGTCAGTGGTAATAAAATAAATTAAGAAACACAAGCATACATCCATAATATAGAAAGCACTGCAAACACCAGCTTTATTTGGATGCTTTATTTGTTATTGGTTAACTAAGTCTATCAGACTAGACAGTTATAAATTTAACGAAAAGATGCAGAAATATTCTGCGTTGGTGCAGCAAATGCCATTTCTGCATCGAACTGGATCTACACAGGCTCCCGCCTTAAATGTGCAGCCGGAACTTCAAGACTACAAAAAACAAAAGAAAAAACCCCCCATTAAATGTTTGTATGATTACGAAATACAATAAGTACAATGTGGGGGTTAATTCCTGTTCTACAACAAAGCTTGTAGCCAGGTAAGTAGTCAGCGTAATATGAGTCAATGTAAGATATTTAATCTATTGTACCTTTATTTTGTAACACGGAGAGAAGCGAATATTGTTTCCACTGCGTAGCGACAGAGACATTGTATTTACATGCAATGCAGGTATTATGAGGGCAGGGAGGGTACTAGCAGAAGACCTCAGAGTGCTTTGATGCAGCAGAGATTGCCTAGAGGACAGCAGACTCGGGGCATGTTGGACATCGAGGAATATGAGGCATTGCTGGACGAGTGTACCTAAGGGATAACATAGACTGGGACAACAAAGGAAAACAAAACAAAGCACTGGTGCAGATAATCTGAGGATTGGGAGCAGGGAATGTGTGAGGTTTTCAATGGCCGATACAGAAAGATGCAAAAATAGCTCATTTTGAAATCATTGCTTCTCTGATGTCATGAGAACAAACTAATTTACTTATCGCTGCCTATACAGTTTACAGCAGTTTAACTCCGCCCACTTACATTGCTGTTCTCATGCATGTTTCAGCTGAGTGCTTTTTGAATACAGGTCAGCCAATTAGAACAGAGATCAACAGCCTGTTTAATTCATAGAGATAAAGAGAGGTTGGAAAATGGTTGTATAGAAATTAATTATGACTGTTGATGGAATATAAAGCCACATAAACATTGTCTGTGTACATCAAGGAAAAATATAAAATAAAAGAAAAATGTAGGCCCATTAAATCAACATTTATTTAACACTTATTGTGTGCTTTGTCTCTGCTTAAGTAGATCTGCACACTGTCTGCAGTGTACTTATTTTAGATAAATTAAATAAACTAAAATGTTCTCAAGTTTTCTAAACACTAAACTTTGTTTAAAAATCTTTGGCTGATGCTGATGATCTCAAAATGGCATTTAATTAGCCTGATTATTTGGCTGACTAAATAATCAGTCGCCCATTAGTGGAGTCTCATTTGCAATTTGTACAGAACTGGCTGACTGGCATTTTATTTAATTGAAACCATTTCATTAACCTACAAACCCATAGTTAACATCTTCAGTAGTTCTTGACTGGCTGGATCAGATGCATTAGTACTAAGAATGGAAATGCAGGTTGGAACTAATTCCTGCAGAATAGGTCTCCAGGTTGAGGGTTTGCAACCATTGATTTAAAAAATCAAACAACAGATAGTACACCAACTCATTTAGGTCTTACAAGCAAATACTCTGGCCACTATACTACTATTCAATAAAGTGCAATTCATTACAATTTATCGTATAGGTAAGGGATCATCTGAAGTGCATAACTGAATTAAATACTTGAACATTCAGCATGATCAAGAAGAACAGATCCTGAAAATATATATTTTTGTAAGACAAGATACAGTCTGAACTAAAGGTTGGTTGTAAATATATACTTCAAATGTATGCAAATATATACTTAAGTGTAACGTGGCATGCCACAGGGTGAGGGGCAGGACACACAGACTCCAGCGACTGGGACGTACATTTATTTACATGAACACAAAACGATAACAGCACTCACAAGGATTACGAACATTAACAAGAACATGAAATGGTTAACAATAAACATGCATATGTTTAGCAACAAACACTATATCAAAACCTTACATCCACAATGACCAACAATCCTGTTGGCCAACCCACGTGACTCGCGGGAGGTGAGCGTTCCGTGACAAACCTGTGAGAGTTAACACCACTTCCACAAAATTTTAACTATTTCATCAGGGCTTTAAAAATATATGTGACTTGGGCAGTTTAACACCATGAATTTTTATATTCTTCATTGACCCTCATTGTTACTGCTCATTGTGTGTGCGATGAGCTTGTGTCCATGGATACAGTTCAAACTCCAGGTATAAGGGCTTCTGGTGACTTGTTCAGGTATCATTTGTGTATGCTCTCATCAGGTATCAAATAGTATGCTCTTCCACATATAATGGCCAGCCATGCTGTCTTAGAGGACATGTCAAGCAACTTGTAATTTAAGATCAAATAATATGCATTGTATTCAAACATCAATGACGTATCTGACATTGTGTCCTCGTCTTTATCTTCTAATGATTATTAGCTTGATGTAGGCTCCACAAAATCATCAGGCAAACCCTGTGGAAATCAGCCTTCTTTCAGTGATCTCTAGAATGAAACAACTATAAGACTAGCACTGTTTATATGTTCTGAGTTTGCCAGGAGTGGAGGGATTCCCGCTTTGAGAATTGGTTCCTCACAACGCTTCTTTGTTGTGCTCTCAGATAGTTTGTCATCGTCACCGCCCCCTTTGGCTCACTTTTAAGGACCTGGACCCAGATTCTCTGTAGAACTGATTTAATGTAAACCTCTGGGTGACAACACCTGTTAGAAAAAGTGCTACACAAATAAATTTTAAATTGTATTTTAATTTGAATAAGCCTATCTCTTAAGGAAATATAGTAGCTATATGAAAAAAAAACTATATGAAATACATTTACTTTACATTTTCTTTACTGTCAGTTCTGTTTGATTTCACTTGGATCACATATGATATGAGATTAGGCAGATATATGGGAATATGGCATACGATTCTGTAACAAATTGATTTGATACACTGCTTTTTTCATCATTCAAGTGTTCTAGATAAGAAGCATTGGTTATAAGTTTAGGTTGTTTCATGATTTGGTAAACTAGAATTTATTTAATAGACTTAGATGGGGAGCTGTTGAGTGAGCTCTAAGACCAGCTGACACAGAAGACTATTTTCGGAATTCGCACTTGGATGACTTTTAAAATAGAGATTATTCTTTGTAATATCGAAGGAAAATGACCACTTCTGCTTTGCATGCATATTTGACATCTCATCTAGCAGCTATCAATTGTCCGTCTGTTTCTTTGGAGTGCGTCTGGTTCTCTTTACCCCGTCCCTTCCCCCTTCTACCAGACTCTTTACCAGCAGACCTGTCACCATGACAACCTCAAGCTTTGAGTGGCCCACGAGAGCGATTCTCTGTCGTCGTGCTGTCTCCTCTCCCTTCCTTTCTTTTACTCCCTGTGCTCTGTCCTCTGTCATCAAGAACAGGAGAAGAGGAGAGCTGAACGGGGACGGACCGATCGCAACACGGGACTGATCGCGGCCATCGCTCTGTGTGAGTTTGCCTGCGGGAGGGTTTATGTCTGCCGGCCGCTCGGGCACACACGCTCACATGCATGCACACATAGATTTGTGACATAAGAGATTGCAGATTTCTGGATATGTACCTGAGATGTATGCTGGGTTATTCGTGGATATGTGAGAGCTGAACATTATTGAAAAGTCACGTGTTATTAGTTGGGAAAAAGAAAAGCAGACAAAAAGCATGATAGAGGATAAAAATTCATGTAGAGAGAGAGAATAGGACAGAGAGGGAGGCGGCCGGACAGATAACAGACTGAATGGGAAGAGGGGAGGAGAGAGAAAAAGACCAGAAGAGCCTGAGATAAAGAACACTTTATTTGAAGGGGACTACGTACGTATTTCATTAATATTTCATAACATTTCATAACACACATAGTGATCATAGTGGTAGGATTATGTCAGGTTAGATCAAGGAAAACATTGTGTCTCATTACACAAAGATGTGATCAGATAACCTGTTTATTAATCCGATGACATGTTTATTAAGCTATATATAACCATTTCATAAGTTATGTATGACACTGTCTAAAGCTGCCTTAGTGTGAAAAACAATTGAGATGCCAGTCAACAGCTTTAAATAGGTTTGCTATGAAGCTATGCACAGTTTGTATTAACCTTTGCCGAACTCATCATCAGTGTCAGACCATTTTCTGACTATTCTGTACAGCAGTAACACTGACTTGTGCAGAAACTCCAGCAACATTGCTGTGCCAGATACGCTCATACTAATGCAAACTCTGCTGCCATGCCTCTATGATGTTGCTGCTTTTTCACTGCTGTGATGAGAATGATTTACAATTGGTCAGAAATAAATAGAATGGAGGGCGGCTGTCAAGTTGAGCATGCCAGCGGATGGGCTGACTGCACTCTGTGATGCTATAGCTATAGTTGTCACGGTTGGCCAGAGAGGACACACCCACTTTAGATAGGGACCGTCCTACACCCCTGCTTCATTTCCGATCACCGGAGTGTTAATCAATTACACCTGTGCATACGTGTCTTTACTATTTAAACCTACAGGTCTCTGGAGAAGGCGCTGCACATTAGTGGAGTAAGCCAGACGGGAGACTTATCCCGTGCATCACTTCCCAGATCCTCATGTTAAGAATACTTGGGTTTTTTTGTGCATTTTGTGAGTGTTTTTATTTGACCATGGAAAATAAAGACCTCTCTAGCTCGACCTTGCCTCTTGCTTCCTCTGTGCCGTCGCTACCGTCACAGAATGTGCAGCCACCAGGAAGCGAAGCAAGTAGCCCCGACTGGGCTCACCTGTTTGCAATACAGATGACGGCCCTGGATCAGCAGAAGCAGGAAATTGCAGAGGTCCGGTCATTAGTGCAGAGTCTCGGTCAATGCATGAATCGCCTGACTACGAGTTCCGAACAGCGAGTGACCCCTTCCATCACCCCTAATCAGGAGGAAGTGACGTGTATGATCGCCACTCCCGAGGCTTACTGGGGAGACCCTGAAGGTTGTGAGGGCTTTATTGCCCAATGCTAACTTTTTTGGGGGTATCAGTCCCATTTACCAGATCACGCTAAAGTGGCATTTATGATTTCCCAGCTCACGGGTAAGGCTCACGTTTGGGGAACAGCCTTAGTGGTTAATTCGTCTGATAAACAATTACCGCGGATTCGTAGAGGAGCTGAAAGCAGTGTTTTACCACCCACGGCAATGAAGACTCTGCGGGCAAGCACTACTTTGTTTGAAGCAGGCAATGGGGTCCGCTTCGGAGTATGCAACGGAGATGCGGACACTAGCCGCGGGAACGCGCTGGATTGAACCGGCTTAGGTGAATGCGTTCCTCGGCGGTTTGAGGGCAGAGCTGCAAGCAGAGTTGGCTTGCAAACAGGAGACTACCAAGCTGAACAAGATTATCCACCTCGCAATCACCTACGACCACCTCCTACAGGAACGAAGGCGTCACCTCCACCGAGGGTTTTCGACTCGGAGAGGGATCTTGACGCCCAGTAAGGTTTCAGTTTCAGAGGAGCCTATGCAACTGGGCATGGCTGGGGTAAGAAGCATGCCAGGAGAACAAAGGAGGAGTGGCAATACGATGAGTTACTCTCCGAACCCATCGTTGTGTAGGATACCAGTTAAGGTAACCCACGAGCGAGGTGTGCTTTCGACCCTTGCACTGGTCAATTCTGGGGCCGCCGGTGACGTTACGGACTGGGGTTTCATGAAAAAATTAGGAACAAGAGCCATAGCCTTACCTTCTCCCCTTGCATTCAGGCACTTGATGGAGGACTGGTGGGGTTACGATACATCTCACATCACTCCTCGGTGAGCCTCAAGACTGGGGGTGGGGGCACGTTGATCAAAAGGCATTCTACCTCATATCCTCCCCTGCTCACTCTATCACGCTGGGTTTACCATGGCTGCGTCGCCATAACCTGCACCTGTTGTGGAACAAGAACCGCGTCCTCCATTGGGCGCCATCTTGTGAAGGGCAATGTTTTCCACAAAACATTGGAGGGTGTGTCTCCAGGCGACTTCCATAGAGAGCCCAGAGGCTGATAAGCAGGTCACCATTCCCCGAGAGTATGAGGATCTGGCACAAGTGTTCAGTACCACCAAGGCCACACAGCTCCCACCCCACTCCCCATTGTGACTAGGATTGTGCCATTCCTCTTAAGGAGGGGGCAGTACCTCCCAGAAGCCGAGTCTATCCTCTCTCCCTGGAGCAGGAGCAAGCGATGGGACAGTATGTAAGAGTAAGCCCTGGAACAGGGATGTATCCATCCCTCTATGTCTCCAGCCTCAGCCAGCATTTTCTTCATGAAAAAAAAAGACAGGGCTCTAAGACCCTGTGTGGACTATCGGGGCATCAATAAGATGCTTATACAATACCCGTATCCCCTTCCCCTAGTTCCTGCTGCGCTGGAACAAAGAAGGGGAGCTAGGTACTTCACTAAACTCGATTTACGCAGTGCATATAAGGATTAGACAGGGAGACGACTGGAAGATGGCGTTTAGTACATCTTTAGGGCATTATAAACACCTAGTCCTACCCTACAGTCTGGCCACAGCTCCCTCTGTGTTCAAAGCATACATTAATGAGGCCCTAAAGGAGTTCTAGGCTAGATCCGTTGTCACTTACATCGACCACATTCTGATCTATTCCACCTCCTGGGACCGACATGTATGTGAAGTGCGTACCGTTCTCCAGACTCTGTTGAGGAATTTCCTATATTGCAAAGCGGAAAAATGTGAATTCCACAAGAAAGAGATAAACCTCCTGGGCTACGTTATTCAAGAAGGTAGCGTGCGTATGCAGTCAGCTGAGGTAGAGGCAGTTAAGGCCTGGCTGAGACCCCATATGTGTAGAGCTTTACAGCCTTTTCTGGGGTTTGATCATTTCTACAGGCACTTTAAGTCTTTCAGTACACTAACTCAGCCCCTCATGGATCTACTCCGGGGTCAGAACAAGTGACTGAACTGGAATCCCAGGGCAAAGAGATCCTTTGAGGAGCTCAAAAACGCCTTCTCCTCTGCACCGGTGCTGCGACAACCCGATCCAAGAAAACCTTTCGTGGTGGACGCGTCAAATGTAGGTGTGGGAGCTGTGCTGTGGCAACAACAGGCTAAAGGAGGTAAATTACACCCCATAGCCTACTTTTCCCGTAAGTTGAATCCGACCCAACAGAATTATGGAGCTGGAGACCGCGAATTGCTAGTCATGAAACTTGCGTTCGAGGAGTAGAGGCACTGGCTAGAGGGAGCTCGTCACCTTTTTACAGGGATCACCGATCACAAGAACCTCAAATACCTCCAGAACATGAAGAGGATGAACTCCAGGTCGCTCTTTTCACGTTTCAATTTCCGAGTTACCTATAGATCAGGGGAGAAGAGCAAGAGGGCAGACACGCTCTCATGCCTATACAACGCCGAGGCACAAGCGGCCTGTTTAGAACCTGTTCTTCCCTCATCTTGCTTCCTGGTGTCGCTAAGCTGGGAGATCGACATGCAAATTGAAGCGGCTAACCCTCATCCACAATGTCCACCCAATTGCCTATATGTGCCACCAAAACTTCATGACTCCCTCATCATGTGGGCACATACCTCAATGGGAACTGGCCATCCGGGGGTCCACACGTACCGCCCAGTTACTAGGTGCACGCTACTGGTGGCCAGCCCTGAACAGGGATGTAGTGAGGTTCGTGGCTTCATGCGCGGATTGTGCACATAGCAAAATGCCACGTACTCCTCCCGCAGGTAAGCTGCGCCTGTGGTCTCATCTCGGATTTTATTTTGGATTTGCTTGCATCGGAGGGTAATACAGTGATCCTCACAATAGTAGATTTTCGAAGATGGTCCAATTTGTTCCCTTGGCAGGTCTACCCACGGCTTGGGCAATGGCGGATTCACTCCTCCATCGTGTCTTTCGACAGTTTGGCCTACCAGAGGATATCGTTTCCGACAGGGGACCACAGTTTACTTCACGGGTATGGAAGGAACTACTGGGAAAGCTGAATATAATGTCTGGCTACCATCCCCAGGCCAACGGTCAGGAGGAGAGCTAACCAGGAACTGGGTAAGGTCCTCTGACGATATAGCCAACGACACCCAGAAACGTGGAGCACTTGCCTCGCGTGGGCAGAATATGGGCAGAATTCTCTGCATCATACAGGAACTGGACTAACCACATTTGAGTGTGTGCTAGGGTACTAACCGCCACTCTACCCTTGGAACCCCCCTACCTCGGATCAGCCTGCAGTGGAACAGTGGTGACTACGCAGCAAACAAGTGTGGGAAGAGACACACCAGCACCTGCGCAAGGCAGTTGCCACTTACACGCGGAAAGCCAACAGAAGACGTGGAGAGACTCCCCAGTATGTGATGGGGCAAAAGGTGTGTGTAGCTACAAAGGACGGCCGAGTAGGATCTACTGGAAAGCTGGACGCGAAGTACGTAGGTCCCCCACTTTAGATAGGGACCGTCCTACACCCCTACCTCGTTCCAGATCACCGAAGGCACTGCACATTAGTGGACTAAGCCAGATGGGAAACTCATCCCGTGCATTGCTTCCCAGATCCTCATATTAAGAATACTTGTTTTTTTTGTGCATTTTGTGAGTGTTTTTATTTGACCATGGAAAATAAAGACCTCTCTAGCTCGACCTTGCGTCTTGCTTCCTCTGTGCCGTCGCTACCATCGCAATAGTGTAATATAGGAGAGGTGTATGTACAGTGGATTCAGAAGGTATTCACACCACTTGTTGCACACTTTATTTTGTTTGTGGATTTAAATTTTTGTGGATATAATTACTATTTTTAACAATCAATCTACACCTAATCACCCACGATGAAGTAAAACATGTTTTATGGACTGATATTTTATTCACAAAAGTATTTGGAGCCATTACTGTGGTATTGAGAACTGTAGTCTGGTACATCCTGTTTACTTTAACTCTCTTTGAGATGTGTCTAGAGCTCAGTTGGAGTTCACCTGTTGCAATGAAGAAAAGGAATGTAAAAGAATGCAATAAAGTGTCAAAATTCAGGGGTGCAAAGCTTGTAGCGTGTACCCATTAAGACTTGTAGCTGTAATTGCTGCCAAAGGATACTTGGATACTTTTGTGAATAAACTATTTTAGTTTTTATTAATTTTTGAAAGTTTCTAATCATGTTTTCACTTACATTTATTTTGTTCACTTTAATTCTCAATTTAATTTTGGTTGATTAAGTGTAGATTGATGGGTAAAATGCAATATTAGCCATTCAAGATCACATCCACAACACGATGAACGAGTATTCAACAAGTAAAGGGGTATGAATACTTTTAGAAACCAATATATAAATTAAACCAATAAGCCAGGAGAAGTTGAAAAAACCCCATTTTTAAATAGAATGGAAAACTAGAATTTGAAAAAAAAAATATACAGATGCTATAGAAATATTATTAACAAAAATCGCAATTATGAAGTCTCACACCAAGCAATGTCATTTGTTAACAGCAGTCTGTGGTTTCCAAACTACGTGACAGTTTTAAAGATTCAACTGGGAACTCAACTGATATCTATAGTCATATATGTATATATCATGTATTTTACCATGTTTCAAATGTGGCTCCACCAATCAGATTTTAGAACACGAACTATTAGTTTAATAAAATAAAATAGAAGACCCAGGGAGCTAAGAATAAACCAGAGATTTACCCTAGTTAAAGGAGTTTTACTCTGCTTCATGTCATGCATAATAACAACACCACCTTGAGTGGCTTATGTTTTCATATATTTTTGATTTATCATAATGTGCTATGCTGTTTCATTGGTTTGCTTTATTACCACCATATAAACTTTAATGTTTAATCTTTCTGAAGTAAAGCACTTTGAGAATGAAAAGTGCTATATAAATATAGATTACTATTATTACGGCCTCCTAAACCTATGTGTGTTTGTGTATGTGTTTGTGTGTATGTGTGCTTGCAGGAGTGCGTGCAGTAATAAACCAATGAAAGGAAGAAGACCTTATCACAGAACAGTAAAAGGAGTGAACCAATCAGAAGATGAAAAGGAAAAACAGGTAGTCCAAGAAGAAGATGGTCTCTCTTCCTCATTATGCCCTTTATGTGGGCGTGACTTTGACATGCCCCTCCTCCTCCCCTGTTCACACACATTATGTGGGCGGTGCTTAACAGAGGGGGCAAGGCTAGACAAACACAGACCTGCAGTAAGGGGTGTGTCCTCTCATCCAGTCTGCGCCGTCCTTTGCCCACGTTGTTGCCATGGTGTTGAACTGCCCTGCTTTGATTGGTCATCAGCCATTAGGTGCTTGCCCATTGACCCTACAGTGAGCACTGGTGCTGAATGTGGGGCAGCTGTGTGTCAGCTACCAGAGAGACAACAAGAGGAAGATGAGAATGAGCAGTATGTGAGAACAAATATTACCATGAGATCAGGTGAGTTACCCTACGCTGTATGGCCTTTATGGTTAGCCATTCCTCCAGTGTCGATACTAACCATACTCATAGCAGAGATCAGTTTATTTCAAGAGGATTTTAGTTGTATAGGCCTTTTTATAACTTTTTAAAATAAACTCTGTAAATGTCACACCCACAAAGAGATGCACAATGTAATGATAATAAGAATTATTGATTTTTGTTGATGCTTCTGTTTTAGTGTTATACTCTCAAAGTGCTTAATTAAGAAATATTAAACAAAGATTGTACACAAAACAAATTGATGGTAATACGTTAATGAAATAGCATAAATATTACTACAAGTTCTAAGGCGCAAAGTGAAATAAAATACCCCAATTAGCTAGCCGAGGGGCACAATGGAAATAAATAAATAAATAAAACTTCTTTACAGTATAAACTAGAAATATATTTACATGCAGCCTTAACCAGAAATACTGTCAAAGTAAATACAAGCACATACATACAGACCAGTGCAGGTCTATCATTTGAGAGGAGACGGAGGGGTTCCTTTACGCTGACTACTCATGCATTTAATTTAATCGTGTCAACGGGGTTATCTGCTTGTATATTTGATCTGATACCTATAAAACACTACCAGAGCTGACTGGATAGTACACGTTGCCGTTACATAATTAATATGATTAGTACCTCGATTTTAAGCAGGAAACATAACTTTAATCACTGTAAGTTATCTAATAGCAGGACAATTTCACATCTTTGTAAAAACATTCAACCCCCTTAAAAGTCATCAGTTTTGCCTGAATTAAAAATGACATAGAGATTGTTCTAGCCAGCATTTTTATTATGAATCAATATACTCTTAAGTACATCTTCAAAAACTCTTAATTAATTATTTGTCAGCAGATCTTTAAAAAAATAAAAATAAATAAAAATTGAGAAATACTGATTGCATAAGTACTCAACCCTCTCAGACCACTTGGTGGAACCACATTTTGTTGCAGTAACAGCTTTACTTCTGTTAAAGTAAGTTTCTAAAAGCTTTGAATGCTGGCAGGGTGAGATTTTCACACATTCTTCCTGGCAGATTTGCTGCAGGTTGTTCAGGTCGGTTGGATGACGCTTGTGGACCACAATTTTCAAACAGTGCCACAGATTCTCCAATAGACTGAGATCTGGACTTTGACTTGGTCATTGTAAAACATTCACCTATTTGTTTTTCAGTCAATCCTGTGTTGCTTTGGCCTTGTGTTTAAGGTCATTGTCTTGCTGAAAGTTGAACTTTCTCCCAAGCTGTAGTTTCTTAGCAGACTGAAGTAAGTTGTCTTCTTGTACCTCACTGTATCTTGCACCTTTGGCTCATGTTTCAGGTTTAACAAGACGCCCAGTCCCTGCTGAGGAAAAGCATCATTATAACATGCTGCTGCAATCCCCATACTTCACTGTTGGGATGGTGTTGGTAGAGGAAGCAGCATCAGGACTGCACCAAACTTGGTGTTTTGAATTTGGCCTTATGCTGCATTTTATCTGTGTTACTCAGATGCTTTCTGGCAAACTCCAGAAGTTCTTTGATGTGGATTTCTTCACTAAAAGGTTCATTCTAGCCATTTTTCATACAGGCCAGCTGTATGCAAAGTTCATGATATTGTTGACTGGTGCAACTTTACTCCAGTCTCAGACACTGAACTCTGTAGCGCCTTTAAGGCGATTATTGGTCTCTCTGGCTTTTTGTCACAAATTCTTACTCTGCTGCTGAATTCTGAATGACGGGCTTGTCTATGCAGTGCCTGGGCAGTGTGATTCAGCCTCTTTTTCCTCACAACTGGTCCGGTACCGCTCACTGGGTTGTCCAAACACTTGGATATTATTTTGTAGCTTTTCTGATCTTTTGCATATCTATGCCATTACGTGTAACTTCCTTAAAATGCTCTTCACTCACGCTGAACAATGGTACTTGAATTAAAGGTGTTTTTCATTTCTATAAAGGATTCACTTTTTTAATGATTGACAGGTAGACTGGCCACTTGGAAGCCTCATCAAGGTGTACTCATCGGTGTACTCATCGGGGTCTTTCACCTCTGTCATCTTGGAGCTTCCACAGCATAAGGGTTGATCTTATGCAATCTGCATTTTTCAGTTAGGAGTTTTACCACAAAACAGCCCCATCCAACAATTCAAAATAGCAGCCCTTAATACAGAATGCCATACAGTTGACACAGTTAAGTAATTTTCCACACATTTAAGTCATTTTCCGGCAAATGGTCCAAGTTCACAGCCATATTAGTCGTAATGATGATCATAAAAGATCTAATGATGTCAGCCCATGTTAAGTGGTTCTTAAAGCTAACTGATTCACATGATGGCCCTATTTAACAATATTAATGCTGAATATGATTGGTTATCAGTATGGAAGGAGGCACATTTTTTTGCCTTCCTATGGACTTTTAGTCGCATTTTTGTAAGATGTGAATGGATATACAGAATTGGCATCTCGATTCTGATTAGTATGTTTATGTTACATATTTACCTTCCAGAATAGACTGTAGCCTTCTCAGACTTCTCTGGCATTCAGTTTGAGTTGCAGTGGTTATGTGTTAATCTCTAGTGACTTTACTGAGAAGAAAGTGTAAAATGTATTATGTAAGATAATAATAATAATAATAATAATAATAATATTATTAATAATAATAATAATAATAATTTTACAATAACAGTACAGATGGAGAGAAAAATAACAAAAAAAACCATTAACAAGTATTAACAGAAAAAAGGTGATGAAAAATGTTGAGAAAATAGGTACGTTTTAAGTTGGGATTTGAAAGATGAAAGTGAAGAGCAGAGATGGAGATGCAAGACTGTGCAGAGCTTTGTATGCAAGTGGAAGGAGTTTATATGGAAGGCATTCACTGAGCTTGAACAAAGCAGCTTGTACATTGTTTGACCACACAGTGGTAGGTGTTTTTTTTTAACTATTGCTTACAAATATAGTTCCACAGAGTTCGTAAAGCCGCTGATAGATTCTCATTGCTGGTATGTATATTCTGTCTAAGATGATCATTTCATTAGTGATTTTGAGACAAATTTTTCATTTTTTAACTGTGTTTTTGAAAGAGTATAAGAAGTATACTAAGTGGTATAAGAAGTGGTATAAGAAGTAAACAAATGATCCAACCTTTACCTTGTTGCCTGTTTTCCTGTTACTCTAGATGACTCTGTGGACCTTTCTCACGAAGAGATGGAACGGTCAGTGTCAGGTGTGTTGGAGAATGTGTGCCACCAACTATATATGAAAGTTAAGGAACCATTGGCTAATTGACACATTTTGTCATTTTTAAAATGGAGAGGTAGTAAACAGCTTCTGTAGCTAACAGATTACACAATGAAACAGTCAAACAAAATGCACAGTCTTTTGGCAAAACCTAATGCAGTTATTCCATTTTTCATAGCATAAAAAAATCATATCAAAGTGATCAGTACTGAAATTTGGGCACATTATAGATTCGTACATAACATCCCTTTTGAAAGAAAACAGCTTGCAAAACAAAGTGCAAACACTTTTTGTAACCAACTAAAAGTATTTCAGTTCTTGTATTTGGACACTTTTCCCCACTCTTCTTTGCAGAAGGCCTCAGGTTCTGAGATATTCTTGGCTTGTCTTGCATGCACCACTTGTTTAGGTCAGGGGACTGTGAGGGCCATTTCAAAAGCTTCAGTATGGGTTGCTTCAGGTAGTCCATATGGATTTGGGCATATCTTTGGATCATTATTCTACTATAGAAGCCATCCTCTATTCAGTTTCAGCCTTAACAGATATAGCCAATGTCACTGGAAGCAACACAACCCCACAGTACGGCAGATATTCTCATTCCTTTTTCTCCAAATGTACTTTTGCCGATTGTGGTCTAAAGAGTTCTATTTTGACTTCATCAGTTCACAGCACTTCGTTCCCAAACTCATCTGCCTTGGCTAGCTGTTCTGTTCTGAGTTTGGTGATGAGATCATAAGGAACTCAAAGTCAAGTTTTTTTATATAGCACTATTTACAACACATGGTGGCACAAAACAGCTTTACAAATATTTGGGTTCAAATCTCGAGTAAGCAAGCCATGAAAGTGGCAAGAAAAAACTCCCTGGGTGGAATTAAGAAAGAAAACTTGGAAGGACCAAGACTCAAAAGGGAACCCCAAGGTCTCCTTTTTAGGACTCTTCCATGAAAATTATGTTTGTGTAAACTATGCACAGTGGAACCTTGCACCTCCACACCTGACTCAGATAAATTTTCCTTCAGGTTCTTGGAAATCATATGGTGGCTTTGATTCACCTTTCTTACCAGCATATGTGCAATTTTCTCCAAGAGATTGCTTGGTCTTCCAGATCTCATCTTGACGTCCACAGTTTCCCTGCACTGCCACTGTAGAAACCGAAAGCTGAAAACACTTGGCTATCTTTTTAAAGCCTCCCCCTGACTTGTGGGCATCAATTATTTTCATTTTCAGATCTTTGGACATGGTTGCTGAGTGTTATCGCAAGGTTTGAAGAGTCATAGAATTTATAAAGCTTGGTAATTTTATTCAGCTGACAGTTTACTTACAATTGGTGACAGGCATATTTATTAATCGAGTTCTGAGGAAAAAAAAATCAGCCTTTTCAACTTTTAAGGTGTGTCCAAATTTTTTGCACAGGCCACATTGGTTATTTAGCACAGAGTAATTGTCCTGTTAGGATTTGTCAAAAATGTTGTGGTGTCCGCTAAGAAAGACATTGGTAGTGGGCAAGCAGGAGAGCAGAGTGGAGTAGAGTGTAGGACTCCCAGGATGCCGTTCACTACTCTGCAGCCTTATTTAGTTTACATTTAATGGTTAAAGTTTTCAGATATTAAATAGTTATTAAATAGTTGACTTGTGTGTATGTGCTTAGTTCAGATAGTTGTGCCCTGTTGATGGTTACCATCATTGTGAAGTGTTTTTGTGTTACTGATGCTGCAGTACTGTTTTATGTTTGGTTAGCAGAGGCTGCGTTTGCTACTTCTAATTTTTTGAAAATGACAATGTGTTATTTGGCAAAGAGTGCACAAACCTTTGCATGCATATATATATGTGTGTGTGTGTGTGTGTGTGTGTGTGTGTGTGTGTGTGTGTGTGTGTGTGTCTGTCTGTCTGATGTGTATCTGTTCTAACTACACACAATGATACATAAAAAATATATAATTCATAATTAACAATAAGAACCATATTGGCTCCTATCTTTTTAAAAATTTCTATTTCATCCTATTTTATTAATAAATAAATGCATTTGAAAACTCCCATTCTCTACTCTCTGAACTCCACAGGCCTGTTCTTTGCTCTACACTCAGCTGCCCCGTCCCTCCACCTCACGAACTCCACCCTCACAGCAACCTTCAGGGGTGATACCAGTGCATGGGGCAACTATGGTGATCAGTCTGGGGAGCATGACTCCTCCACTCGCCTCCCTCAGGTCTGTGGCAATGTGGCCATCCACAGAGGCCAGTACTACTGGGAGGTTGATGTGTGTAACAGCGCCCTCTACAGGGTTGGTAAGCTAACAACGTTTCATAGTAAAGTTTAGGCAGGTGGCTATGACTATGTCCTATACTCTACAAGCATTTGTTGACTTTAAGAGTAATGTTGATGAACACAGAGTGTAAGTTGTACATGCTAATGGAATGGAATCCTTACAAAAAAAAACGAAACACTTAGAAATGTAATGAAAGTTGTAGGAAATGTGTTATGACCTATTTATATTGTTCAACAATTGCACAGAACAAATCAAATTAATTTTTGTTTAGATGGGATAAATATTAAGGTATCTGATTCAGTTTGATCAGCCTCTGTTTTGTGCTTAAAGCAGATGAAAAAATACATGCCATATATACATTTTATGTATACAAAATTGTGTGTCTCTTCAAAGGTCTGAAGAAAGCATATTCTCTATCCCAGATAGTTTTTGTGACTTTCTGATTTAAAATCATACTTGTCCCATGAACATGAAATCCATTCCAACTTCAGGAATGTTCATACATAACAATGAATATGTGTAAACATTGTCCTTTATATTTTATATATCCACAAACATAATAATCTTCCCTGAGTACACACACACACACACACACACACACACACACACATACATTCACACACACACACACACACACACACACACACACACACACACACACACACATGTGCATCCATGCACTGCCCTGTAAGTTTAGACACAGTGTGCCTGCGTTTTAATAGTTTTTAACATGC
This sequence comes from Electrophorus electricus, assembly GCF_041902795.1. NCBI lineage: Eukaryota > Metazoa > Chordata > Actinopteri > Gymnotiformes > Gymnotidae > Electrophorus > Electrophorus electricus. The sequence goes on from NC_137513.1 coordinate 10,077,180, forward strand.
TCTCACGAGTTTTGCCTCATGCAAATCACCAAAGAAATAAACTCTATATATGTTATATATCTTCTGCCAAGGGTGACTGCTTACCAATTTTTTTTTTAAACGTGCTCCTCATTCTCCCCTCACACCCTTGTACTGCCACTTTTGTGACAAAGGAGAAAAACTCAGAAAGACTTTTTAATCTGGGCTTATGTATTGTCCCAAATTTATACTTTAATTAGATCAGCAGAAACATTCATGCCATCTAGTGGTTGTATTTCATGTTGCAGCTACAGGCGTGGCTGAGGCAGTTCTCCCACAGAGCCACAACCTGGCTCCAGGACTATCTGAACATTACAGCCAGGTGCATTAGATTAGGGCTAGAAGTAATAGAATGTATAGCTCTGACCACAGCTAGGCATCTATGGAAATTCACTGATTTAAATTAAGGCAGTTTGGCTTTAGCCTTGAGATGGTACCATACTGCACTTTCATAAATACTAAACCAGTTTGAAGTGCAGTTATGACTCTAAAGAAATCTTTTATTTTAAAAGTGATTCTGCATCTATAAGATGTTGTGTATATGCCTTTACATTTAGGGACCTTGTCTTTGTAAATGCCTTATAGCTCAGGACAACTTTAAGCAGTTGTAAGCTGTTTCGGTAGTTTCTGTTGCTCTAATTACCATGCCTATCTCACATCATACAGGTGTATGCTCATTGGATGGCGACCAGGCATGGTGGTTTGAGAGACGTGGTCCTGCATTCCATGCTGTGTTTGATGGACGGCATGAACTCCTGCCTTCTGTTCCCCCACAGCTGAAGACAGTGGGTGTGTTTTTAAATGTGGGCGGATTTTCTCTCACCTTCCACAACCCATTAACTCAAGAACTTCTTACTGCAATCCCCTCCCACTTCATCCCTCCTCTTTGCCCCGCATTCCAATTGGGCCAGGGCAGGCTCAAGCTCCGCCCAGGCCTGCCACCACCAAGTCACATCTTCTTGAGCTGCAGCACGGCCTACCGGGGACCGGAAGGGGCAGGAGGTGGCCGATGGAAACGAGATGTTGCTTTCAGATCAGTAAGGACTGTCATTCAGAAGTTTGAGGAGATGGCAATGTCAGACTCTGATTCAGGCCTGATGTCCAGTTATAGCTCCAGCTCACAAGCTTCCCTGCCTGAGCCAAACCCAGAGACAGTTCATCCTAATGGCTAATACTGAGGATCCAACAAGTGTTTTGGTGCCTCAACCTACACTGCCCTCTTGTGGCTAATTTCAAAAATACTTCAATTGGACAGTGGTTAACAATAAATAAACTACCAATGATGGGTGGTTAATTATAAATGAACACCGGTGGAGACCAGTTAGCACAACCATAACAATGTCCACAGAACTTGTCCAGCATGATCTCTTTAGAATAATAATGAATGAAAGTGATTTTTCTATATTCCCTAGGAGAAGAGCGATAAAAAAAAAATGATCAATGATCAATAAGCCGATCCTTCCTCCATCCTTAAAGATTTATAAATTTTCCCACATGTTGGATTGTCCAAATGTTTAAAAATTGGCAAAGTGACAAAGATAGAACATATATTGTTTTTTTTTGTTTGTTTTTTTTTGCTGATTGAGACATGCCTGATTCAGCATTGCGTAAATGTGAATTTCTTCACAAAACACAAATCAGGCAGGTCTGTAGGTGTGGGAGTGACTGCTCTGTATTAAGCTAGTGGAGGGCACTCCTCTCGTAGTGTTAGTGTACAGCCTACTGGAGCGCAGTCCTCTCATAGTGTTAGTGTACGGCCTACTGGAGGGCAGTCCTCTCGTAGTGTTAGTGTACAGCCTACTGGAGTGCAGTCCTCTCATAGTGTTAGTGTACGGCCTACTGGAGGGCAGTCCTCTCGTAGTGTTAGTGTACAGCCTACTGGAGTGCAGTCCTCTCATGGTGTTAGTGTACGGCCTACTGAAGGGCAGTCCTCTCATAGTGTTAGTGTACGGCCTAGTGGAGGGCAGTCCTCTCATAGTGTTAGTGTACAGCCTAGTGGAGGGCAGTCCTCATAGTGTTAGTGTACGGCCTACTGAAGGGCAGTCCTCTCATAGTGTTAGTGTACGGCCTAGTAAAGGGCAGTCCTCTCATAGTGTTAGTGTACAGCCTAGAGGAGCGCAGTCCTCTCAGAGTGTTAGTGTACGGCCTAGTGGAGGGCAGTCCGCTCATAGTGTTAGTGTACGGGCTAGTGGAGGGCAGTCCGTTCATAGTGTTAGTGTACGGCCTACTGAAGGGCAGTCCTCTCATAGTGTTAGTGTACGGCCTAGTAGAGGGCAGTCCTCTCATAGTGTTAGTGTACGGGCTAGTGGAGGGCAGTCCTCTCATAGTGTTAGTGTATGGCCTGCATTTGTATATTCAGAAGCTATAAATCACTATCTGTTCAGGATCTGGTCAATCCAAAAGAGAAAATTTCTCTTTCTTTATCTCTCACTTTATCTCTCTCTCTCTCTCTCTCTCTCTCTCTCTCTCTCTCTCTCTCTCTCTCTCTCTCTCTCTCTCATTTGAATGCTTTGGAAGGATCTGTTCATTCTTTCCCTGAACCACCCATGCATTGTTTAACTCACATTTTCAGAATGTCATGCTATTAAATGGTCAGCAGTCACTCATTTTATTCACGCCAGAGAAACAGAGAAACACAGATGATTAGGTTTGTGTGTGTGTGTGTGTGTGTGTGTGTGTGTGTGTAAAGTGTGTGTGTGTGAAGCGCACGTGTGTGTGATTGTTTGTGGAGGGGGGGGGGGGGTACTGTGAACTTTTCATCCAGTTATCGTTAAAGTAAATGACTCTCTTTGTGAGCTATCATGAACCAACTGAAAACAAGTGTGGAAGTAATTTTCTCCTGTAAACACAAACTTAAGAGTAGTGTAGTGTGTGTGTGTGTGTGTGTGTGTGTGTGTGTGTGTGTGTGTGTGTGTGTGAGAGAGAGAGAGAGAGAGAGAGAGAGAGAGAGAGAGAGAGAGAGAGAGAGAGAGAGCAGAGCTTGACATGTTAGGTCTACTATTAGTTTTACTCATTCATCTGTTCATAGAGAATCTTTTAAATGGTGTTTGTTTGTTTGTTGGCTTGTTTTTTTAAGAAAATATAAAGGAAATAAGGAAAAAATAAACGTATTAAATCTGTTCTGAGCGGAGACAGCAAAGTAGGCAAAGGTAGAGTAATCGCATGTCACATTTGATTACCAAATAGTCTATTTGTACAACAGACGTTGATTCATTCTACTTTGCTGACCCATTCTAATGAAACGTAGCCCACTAAACATGTAAAAATGAACGCAGTGAATCTGTCCCCGAACCGGACTTTCAGTGCTTCTGCATACGCTCAGTCTAGCAGTCGCTTCATTTAATTCTGCTGACCTGCTTCAAGGAAATGTATCATCTATTAATGAATATACACTTAGTCACCGTACCTCTGACGCCGCACCAAATGTGTGTGTGTGTGTGTGTGTGAGAGAGAGAGAGAGAGAGAGAGAGAGAGAGAGACTCGATGTCTGGACTCGATAAACACTTTGGCCATGGTGCGGTGCGCGAGACAGGATGCGTGTATTTACCGTTTCCCGACATTTTCCAAACAATAACCAGATATAATGGCGAATGCTGTTTATGTTTCTCTAGGACCGGGATGAATGGTCTCGGGTCGGAGGGCTGTATCGCGACTGACACTGAGAAATGAATCAAGTGGTAATGACTGTTTGCTTGCAGGTTGCGACACTTCACATCTTCAGGCCAGTGATTATGCAGCTATACTTGATTGTCTTTGCATATCCTGTAGGGTAGGTTATATAATATACTATCAGGGAAACTTATAAAGGTAAATATATAAAGCGAAATGCAAAAAAGGGAAAATATAAAGTGAGTGACGTTCACACCTTCAAACAGTGATTATCATGATGATAATGACGATTATTTAGCAAATAGTTTTAAAGCCTATTATAATTACGGAGGGTTCCTGTCATTGTAAGAAAAACGAAGGAAAAGTATCTATGCGGTGGCTGTGCACTTCTTTTGCTATACTTCTGAGAACCAAAGTATCAAGTGTAGTGACTTGAAACGTTTAACGACCCGTGAGGTCCTTTTTGCTGGTCCTCTCTATTTAAATGCATTTACTTTAAATCTTCATGTAGCCCAGTGGTTTCATAAAGGTATTAAATTAAATGCGGTTAGTGTAATTTGATGCAATTGTTTCAAATCTGACGTGGTTAAATGTAAGTGAGTCTAGGATTAGGGGTTATTCTGTTACATTGGATTAAGACCTCACAAGTACAATAGGCGCGCGCTCGTGTGTGTGTGTGTGTGTGTGTGTGTGTGTGTTTGGAAGAGCGGTGCATGAAAGAAATGCCAAACGTTTTTAATTAATCTCGAACAAACGGAGAAGTCTCTCCGCGTTCCGCGTTCATAACGCCGTTTCGTTTTTTAAACCGTGTGCTAATGAACAAATCCAGTTTGTTTGCGCACAACAGATGTCACACCGGTATTCAGAGAAAGCCTGGTTTTGCTTAACGCCTGACCCAATTCTCCTGACTCTCGCTGAGATTTACTAAGGGACAGTTGACTCATGACCAACGTGGCCAAACGGGGGTGGGGGTGTTCTAAGGAACTGGCTAAACTAATGCCGACACGGTAGTGTGCAGATAACATGCCGCTATCATTACACTGTAATGTCTGGGCTGGGGGAAGTGACTATTATTGCAATACACAAAAGCCGGGTCTCATTATAGTTAACTGCATAATTGTGGTCCATTTTCTTCAGTTTGTCCCCCTGTTTCCTTAATGAATCGCCGTCCGTCAAGTGAAATAATAACTTAGGTTAACACCTCGTGATTAAATGCAAACAGGCCATCATCGATTCCCATTTTCACGCGCCTTGGCAACGGTCGGATGCGGATGCAGGTGCGAACTTGCCTCCCGCGTGCATAATGTGAAATCTCCATAAAAACAGCACCTTGCGCTACCTGCCCATTTTAACGGCAAACTGTCAACTCATTTCGGAAACGCTAATACACACACCCGTGAGCATATTACCATTTGCTGTGTATATTCTGATGTAAAGGTGAATGGATATTTAATGGTCTAGCTTCATTCTGTCTCACATGTCTGTCACCAGCGTTTTACCGGTGGCTGGTGGTGGTGTTAAACCATTTGTCTTGAAACATTAACTAATTTTCGGTGTGTAGCCGATACTGCAAGTGAGTGGGAGACTGGAACTTCGGCTATAAGAAAACTCTTCCCACGCAGATTAAAACAGTAAAAATAGTCTTCTGTCTATCATATTTCGCCTCATGTATGACTGAAATGAGCCGCAAAAAAAGGAGCCATCTAGCACTACTCGTGAGGGAATGATGCGATGATTTAGTTCCTTGATAAACCGTCCGAGCAGCGAGCTGTTAGAAGTAGTCAAAAGTACAAATACAAAACTCCCCAGACCTCTGACTGCATGATACTTCTATGTAACCAATCCTTCCTACTGCAGAAAAGGAACACGTTTTTAAAAGGTTAAAGAACAAGCGCCCTTTCTTCCTCTCTTCTTTGCACATTTTCCCTGTCAATTCACTCGCGCGTTTCCCACCGGTGCGGTTTATTGCCTGTTTCCTTTATCATTTAACGCGCTGTTCTACCTCTTCAGCGAGGTCTCTATAGTGGTGTTTAGCATGTGCATAGTGAAGAGGGTGGGGGTCCCACCAAGTTTCCGGAACACGAGAGCCATTATTACTCCATTATTTTATTTTATTATTTTATTATTCCGTCAGCCTGTACTATTTCATTCTCTTTTCCTCGCACTGGGGAAATGGTCCTCTCGTCTCCTACAGAGAGAGAGAGAGAGAGAGCGCGCTAAAGCAAAAAACGAAACATAATTACCTACACCAGTTAGGTAATAAGATATAAAGTTATTATTATTATTATTATTATTATTATTATTATTATTATTATTATTATTATTGAAAAACGTCCTGCGTTTTACAATTTTGTAAAGAGACTCGAAACAAGTGCTGTCAGTGCGCGAAATGAAATTGCGTAACAAAGTGCATGTGTTGGTTCTCGTCCAGAGAAAATAAAATAAAATAACCGGGTCGTCACAACACAAAACCCTAAACTTGCTGACAAAAGTAGATTGTCGCTATGTTAAGTGGTGAAATAGTATCCTTCATATTAAGACTGATGAACGTAACGTGATGAAAGTAATTTTCCTCTCAATAAGGTCCTGAATCGCCGTAATGCAATACGTTAACACTGTGATTTCTTGAAGTTTTTAATGGTTTTTTTAGATGCAATATACAAATCTTTTTAAAATCTCTCATCCCATTGTTCTTAAAATCATGAATGTTTTCTCTTTTGAGGGTAATCAATTCTGAAAGAAAGAAATAGGCCTAGTTTATTTGATCTTTTACAAACTATTGAAGAACCTTTTTAATCAATGCAGGTGCCGAATAGCCTTTTAAAATACACCTTTCAAGTCATCTATTGAAAACCAATTAGAGAAAATGGTTCTTCACCGAATATATTTTTATCGAGACATTTCGTTTTCCAAGAGCTCACTGAATAATCATTATTTCCCCCACCAAAGTCCTAAAGGGTTTTGATTCTGATTTAGCTCTACAGATACAACGGGCTATTAAGATGTGAGTAATGGAACATTAAGCAATCTCTTGTTTGATGGTGACCGTCAAGAGTTCTAAGTTCTGGAGTACATTTTTCAGGCGGACAAGAGAAGCGCAGTAAATGTGATTGAAAGTATGCTTAAAGCCGGCTAGAAGGGAAAAATGGAACACTAGTAAAAACAAGGCCGGGGAGAGAGAGAGAAGAGGGAAAAGGATAGGTGGAGAAATGCCAGACAGAAAACGAGTGCGAGGTGCTTAAGAGTTTTTTGTGGTATTCAAAACATTTTTTTGTTTCCGTTAAATCATTTAACTCTACTTCAAGGTGTACAGCATAAGTAAACCTCCTTCACACACACACACACACACACACACACACACACACACACACACACACACACACACACACACACACACACACACACACACACTTTCAGGTAAAGAGTTCAGAATCTGGGCCTGCCCACTGCTATCCTTCCCTCCCGTTTTCCGAGTAGCGTATAAAACTCGGAGACGCTCACACGGGTGAACACAAACGCAGCTGTAGCTCTGGCGAAGCGTCTGCTGCGACGCCCCGCCTCTCGCGATTAAGCGTGATATTCACGAATCTGTAAAGGTTTCAATATTTGTAGAGAAGCGGCACATTAGCAAAAAGTCTGTCTTGTGTCGATTTACAGCATAAGTTGCAAACCCCTTTCGTTTAGTTGGATCCTTGCAATTTCTGGATTACTGGACAGAGCACTGTGCGTGAGGACCCAGGAATTACTGCAGAGAATTCGAAGAGGAGAAAGAAGAAAAGCGTTTTGTTTAGCTGACCACGGGGATGCTGGCGGGCCCAGGGATGGAGACTATCCGGCTGCTGGGAACCGTCCTGTGTGTGCTCAGCGGCGCTTGGCTTCCTTCAGGTCAGGCCTCCCGAATGAAGTCGCCCGCTCTTCCGATCCAGTCAGAGAGAGAACCGCTCCCATCGAAAGGGGTGTCCGGTAAGTTTTGTGTGTGTGTGTGTGTGTGTGTGTGTGTGTGTGTGTGTGTGTGTGTGTGTGTGTGTGTGTGTGTGTGAGAGAAGAGAGAGAGAGAGAGAGAGAGAGAGAGAGAGAGAGAGAGAGAGAGAGAGAGAGAAAATTGGCATTCATATTGAGTTTAATTAGCAGTGGCAATAGAATGTTTTTGTTGCACCAAAACAAATACTTTCATTCTGCCTCAGCTGGGTGCTGTCAGTACTGTTTTGCTCGTCTCACGGCCGTTATTTATTTCATCCAAAAACCTTTGAGCTGTATAGTGTGTGTATAGTGTGTTTGAAAGCTGCAGTTGGTGGTTTCTGACAACGAATCCAGACGCAAGTGTCACCAAGTTCATTCAAGTTCAACTAGTGCCTCAGAATTCTCTCATTTCTGCGCATTTAAAGGACGTTGATTGCACGCGCCACTTGTTAACGGTTTTTATTTTCTTTTACCATTTTTAAACAAAACTTTTCCATACCTGCTGTTCGTCAGGCTGCGTCGAGCCTTAACGAGCTCTTCACAGTCGTTTGGCAGATGATCGTACACATAACTAAGTAGGCGCGAAAGACTGCAGTAGTGACTCTTTTTCCTTGATGCACTCTTGCCCGCAGGCCTATAAGCGCCTCTGTTCTATCTGCCATGAGGTCATTTCACGTCCGGCTTACATGCGCCGCAGGTCGAGCACTGTCAGTTCGCATAAATAAAGAATTTGATATTTGAAGCAGTCAAAGTCTTAAAATTCTCTCTCTCTCTCTCTCTCTCTCTCTCTCTCTCTCTCTCTCTCTCTCTCTCTCTCTCTCTCTCTCTCTCTCAGTTCATTCACCAGGATGCTCATTTGGTGGAAGGTTTTATTCTTTAGAGGACACATGGCATCCAGACCTTGGGGATCCATTTGGTGTTATGCACTGTGTCATGTGTTACTGTGAACCAGTAAGTCCCCACCCCCCGTCTTAAAGTTCACAAACAATATTGGCAAACAATTCTGAAATTCAGGTCTGAAGAATGGATTTTGAATGTATGCATAAATGCTTAACTCTCTCTCTCTCTCTCTCTCTCTCTCTCTCTCTCTCTCTCTCTCTCTCTCTCTCTCTCTCTCTTTGTGTGTGTGTGTGTGTGTGTGTGTGTGTGTGTGTGTGTGTGTGTGTGTGTGTGTGTGTGTGTGCGTGTGTGAGAGCAGCAGAGGAGCAGGCGTGGAAAGGTGTTTGGGAAAGTCAGTTGTAAGAATATAAAGCAGGACTGCCCTGAACCAAACTGTGATGAGCCAGTTCTACTGCCAGGGCAATGCTGCAAGACATGCCCTAAAGGTACACACACATCACACACACATCACACACACTCAGATACATACATACTTATGAGACCTGCACTAATACATACATAGTTTAATCATGCACAGTTGTAAACTTTTCTTGTGCACTTGAACACACACACACACACACACACACACACACACACACACACACACACACACACACACACACACACACACATACACACTTACACACACATTTTCACTTTTGTGACAGGGCCTCCAAAAGACTACAGTCTCTTTCCATTCATTCAGTTTCACCAGCCATAAGAAAACAGTTACTTAGGTGTGTGTGGTCGTGAGTGCGCATGTATGTGAGAGTGGGTGTATTTCTTTGGGAGCATGTTAGAACATCTATGCTGATTTTGCTATGGGTGTATGGATGTATGGATGGATAGATAGATGGAGAGACTGATGGAGAGATGGAAGAGTGAGAGGTGTGAGCTTTCAGAGTGGGCTATATCTCCATGGCCTCCAATATAGGAAGTATTGCTTTCAAATACACCTACAGACTAAGATTAGAGTTTACACACAGGATTAGGGTTACACTCACTTACGATGTGATATGAAGTCTCTAAAATGATCGAACATATATATTTTTAAATACATATATTTTTAATGTTTTGAAAAGCTAAGCTTTTCATTAGTTTAGATGCTGTTTGAAGAGAACAGACATGGCTTGTGTGAATTTAAATGAGACCCTGCTGCTTCTGGAAGTGAGCTAAAGAGATTTTAAAGAATCATGTGTTTATTCTCCACGGTAACAGGTAACATGGACAGGAAGGCCACGGAGTCACTTTTTGATGGCTTCGAGTTCTTCCAGGACAAGGAGGATGATCTCCACAAATCCTACAATGACAGATCCTATCTCAGCTCTGAGCACATGAGCACCAGTGACAGCAAGACAGGTGACATGCACAAGCATACACACACACACACACACACACACACACACACACACACACACACACACACACACACACACACACACACACACACACACACACACACACACACAAAAGCATAAACATACACATACTTGGACACACAAATATGTTTGTTTCAAAAAGTGCCTAACCTGGTGGTGCCTTTCTTTGCAGTTAGCCAATTCAATTAAATTCCTTCTCTCTTGCTTTCTCTCTCTCTCTTACTGTCTCTCTGTCACTCTCTAGACTTTGTGGCCTTACTGACCAGTGTGATGGACTCCTGGTTGTCCAGTTACAGTGGAGTAGCACGTGCTCGGTTTACTCTCACCAAAACCACCCTGGCATTCTCTATTACCTACCAGAAGTAATACACAAAAACACACACACACACACACACACACACACACACACACACACACACACACACACACACACACACACACACACACACACACACATACACATGTACACACGCAAACATATAAAATGGAATAACACTGAATTTGTTTTAGAGTCCTAATGACTGAAAATGTTATGTTTGCTCTTTCGCTCTCGCTCTTTCTCTTTTTCTCTCTTTTTCTCTCTTTGTCCCTCTGTCTCTCAGGATGAGCAGGCCAAGTGTTGTAGTGTTTCTGGACTCAGAAGGAAACACTGCGTTTGAGTTCAGGGTTCCTCAGACAGACACAGAAATGGTAGGCATAGAATATTCCAGAATGTGTATACTGCCAAAGTAAATCTCCTCACAGAACTTTCACAGTCTAATTCCTATGTTGTCCAAACACTGCCAGCATTGCATAGACACCAACTGTGTGTGTGTATTTGTGTGTTTGTCTGTAAGAGAGAGAGAGGGAGAGCTGTTTATGTCATGATGTCAGTAGTATTAGAAATGCTAATTCTAAAATGAGTCAATTTGCTGCTTTTCTGAGTTATGAAGTGTGTTCATCACCACTTCTGTTTCCCCATAAACCAAATATTTATTCCTACGCAGACACGGAAGGCTGACAGCTATTCATACTGTACATACAGCACACACACACACACACGCACACACACACAGCTAGCTGGAATTAGTAGCAAGCTAACCATAAAAGGCAGTTTAGCAGTTAGGGTTTGAGCTTTTACTTATTTGGGGTCCTTGATAATTTGGTAATTCTGGTAATTTAATCATAATTTATGTTTTTTGTACCTGTTTTGTTTGTTTATGTGTGTGTGTGTGTGTGTAGATTTGTGGTGTTTGGAGGAACCTGCCAAAGTCCCATATGCGACAGCTCCAGGAAGAACAGCTTCGTGTCTCCATAGTTACAATGGACAGCAGGAGACAGGAGATCCAAGGAAAGCTCATCAAACATAGAGCATTGTTTGCAGGTGTGTTTGTCTCTGTGTGTCTTTGTGTCTCTGTATGCTGCGTGTATATGTCTTTAATTATTTTTGGAGCTGTACTGAAATAACGTCCAGTATGTCCTTGCTTGCAATCTGTGTATTTGTTGCTCTATTTTGCAGAGACGTTCAGTGCCACTTTAACAGCTGAAGAGGAGCATTCTGGGATGGGGGGCATTGCTATGCTGACTCTGAGCGACACAGAAAACAACCTCCATTTCATTCTGCTTATGCAGGGAGTTCTTCTCACCACAGAGAGCAGTGAGACACACACACACACACGAACACACAAACAGACAGACTCATATATGCATATAAACATATACCTAAACACACGTAAAGAATCATAAACACATAACACCCATACAGACAGAACCATACAAACACAGAAACTTCAAAACACAAACACAAAGTCTCTAAAAGACTATAAATAAACATACACACAAACAAATATTTGTTCACAAGAATCTTACATACACACACGCAAACATACGAATAAATCTCCACTCTCATATACGCGCACATAAACACACAAAGCACGCTGACTCACACACACACACAGACCGTTCTCATGCTTCAGTATTTATCAGCAGTAAATCGTTTTGGTGGCTCTCGCTCTTCCTGTGGCTGCTGTGTTCAAATCTCTGTAATTTCTCTGTTAGAGCCTCCACTGGTGCCCATCAGAGTGATGCTGCAGTACCGCCAGCACACACTCAGAGAGATACATGCCAACGTTACAGCTCACGTGAGTACACACACACACACACACACACCTGCAAAAATACGCAGGCTCAACAACACCTGGTGAAGAGAGAGACAGCAGGAAGGAAAGCCTTAACCTCTGCTTGCACACATACCAGTACCAGCTGGAGGGAGGGTTGGGGGTCTAATCTTTCTCTCTCTCTCTCCCTTACTCACTTTCTCACTCGTCTTCTTTTTCTCCCTCCTTCTTTCCCTGTCCCTTCCTCTCGGTCTGTCTCAGATGGCGATGGAGAGCCTTTCCGGTCTTTGCCTGGCACTCTTCCTTACTACTGACTCTCTTTGTTCCCCTAACACCTTTTCTCTGCTGACAAAATGTAGGAGGGTGTGTGTGTGTGTGTGTGTGTCTGTGTCTGTGTGTGTGGTTGTGTCCATGTCTGTCTTTGTGTTAGTTCAGCCCCTAAGAAATTCCAGAAATTCTCTAGGGTTCTGACACACATGTGTACATATGTTCTAATGTGTGTATGTATGTGTCTGTGCTGTGTGTGTTAGGACCCTGATTTTGCAGAGGTTCTGGTGGATCTGAACAGTCGTGAGCTCTTTTGGCTGTCTAGGGGTCAGCTGCAGATCGTCGTGGAAACGGAGGGTCACAACCCCAGACGTATCTCTGGGTACATCACTGGCAAGAAGTCATGTGACAGTAAGTGTCAGTCAGTCATTCGAGCAGTCACCAAAACACTTTTTTTACAAAGTGAAAAGTTAAGAGACCAATGGTTGTAGGTCTTCATTAATATTCTTCCTTGGGTTTGCTATAATTACACCACCCATTCAAACTGTATGGAACAAAATAAAGTATTTTTTCATGAGTGTTTGTTTTTGTATGTGTGTGTGTGTGTCTTGTC
>NC_137513.1:10097500-10100000 GCF_041902795.1 Electrophorus electricus
AACTGAGACAGAACAGTACTGTCTCGCTTTCTCAGTCTCTCTGTCCTGTAATTTTCTAACCTAATCGTGCATGTTTTGCCATTTTCTCTCATGGCTCTCTTTTTTCTCGTTTTCTTCATCATCTGGATTTAAGGAATCGAGAAATATGAAATATGAGATGCACTCTTCCCCCCACATACACACAGACAGACAGACAGTCACGCACGCACGCACGCACGCACAGATCAGAGGGACCCATGATGTAACTCCTTGCTGTAACTGAAAAGGATCTCTATTTGTTGAATAGTCACAGACCACATGTAACCATGCATCTTATGGAGCAACAGCAACACACACATGCACTCTCTCACACACACACACTCTCTCTCTCTCTCTCTCTCTCTCTCTCTCTCTCTCTCTCTCTCTCTCTCTCTCTCTCTCTCTCACACACACACACACACTAGGCGAAAGGATTCATTCTTTGCTTAAACAGATATAGACCATATGTAACCTGGAGACCTGAGTATGTTCTGTAAGAAGAGGCCCCCCAAAACATATGCACGCTTATTCACACTCACACTCACACACACACACACACACACACAGAGGGTGTTTTTTCTATGTTCAATAAACACAAACCATATGTGACCTACAGTGTCCTCTGCCACTGATGAATCACACACACACATGCACACTTACTTGAGACACATGAAACAGTTAGGCAGAACACACTCACAGACACACATACATACACACATACACCCCCTCACTTGCACACTTGTCTAGTCTGTTTGGACGTGTTGCAGGTGGCTGCAAAAAAAAGCTGCAGCCACCCATGAGTGCACCCAGTAGCACCTGCAGGAACGCCAGGCGCCAGGCACGGAAAGGTCAAAGTTCACTGACAATGCACTACTGCGTGCATGCAAGCAACTTATGTATGACTGAATAAAGTATATTCATAAGGCCGTATGTGGGTGGGTATGTGTGCATGTGTGTGTGTTTATGCAAATGTGCATTTGAGTTTATATGTACATCATTCGTGTGTGTGGATGTGCGGGTGTGTGTGTGTATGTGTGTGTGTGTGTGTGTGCGCATGTGTGTGTGTTTATGCGTATGTGCATTTGAGTTTATATGTACATCATTCGTGTGTGTGGATGTGCGGGTGTGTGTGTATGTGTGTGTGTGCGTGTGTGTGTGTGTACTGGACATTCTTTTTGCTCTTTTGCAAAATGTTTGGAGCTACTCACCTCGTTTCTCTTCTTCACCATCCTCTCATCATTTCACTTTCTCTTATTCAATCCTTCCTCTCTCTCGTTCTGTTAGGATGAATAATGAGGAGAGAGAGAGAGAGAGAGAGAGAGAGAGAGAGAGAGAGAGAGAGAGAGAGAACAGAGATATCCTATACTTTAGCTTGCTGTAGCTAAATCCCTGACTGTGGGGGTGATGTAGATTCTAGCTGGTACTGAAATGGATCTCTGTAGCAAATATGACACAGGAGATTCCCTTTTAAACTGATCTCCCTCAGACTGCCTTTAACCCATAACCCTACCAAACCTTGCCGAGCATGACACTGTTTAACCCCTACTGCACCATTAAAATGATACACAGCATAAGGCTCACTTGATCTGTCTTGTAAACTCCATCCAGCACAGAAGAGTTATGATAGTTTTCTGTAGCAGTACTGAACACTTTCATAAAACTGTCACAAAGCTGGAGCACAGGGCAGACAGATGTGGATATTTTGTGAATGTTGAAAATGGTTGAAAATGGATCTTATAGAATAATAGAGTATAACACACTGATTGTAACCTATTTATATTTTCATTTACGTTCTGTTTAAATACTGGTACATATAGGCTTGGGTGAAAAGATGCCATCAAACACATTATTTAATTTAATTTAAGACTTTCCCCCCGGTGCACCGTTGATATTTATTATGGCGTTGTATCTACTACACTTTTCGTTTCTCCTCTGATTTTTCTATTTTTAATTATCAAATTAATTAATCAATCAATTAAATAATCTATTTGTTGTTATTTTTTAAGCACTGAATACATCGTATTTGTTTGAAGATTGATCTTTTTATCTCCTGTGGGGTCAAACCGCTACTCACTGATCGGGGATCAGATCTCCCGAGTACACGTTGGAATAGAAAATACATTGCAAGTCCTCTTGCTCAAGAATGAAAGAGTGAGAACGAGTGAGAAAGAACGAGGTGTAGAGTGTTTATAGAGCAGTAACGACAGCAGAACGGGTAGAATACATAAGGCTCCATAAATTAAACTTCCAGCAATTCCATCAAATAGTCAGCGCTGCCTTTCCGCCATCTAGTGGTCATAAAGGGGAATGTAAGGAAGGCCAGGTCTAACATTTACTTGCGGCGAAATCACTTACGAGTATTATTCAAGCAGCATGAAAAACAATCAAGTTGTCTCGGCATTTTAAAATGTTACTTAACGTTACTATCTTTAATCAGGTTATTTCTAGCTACCGATGTGCTGAAGTCGGTATCACGTTGATG